>NW_024372147.1:6062643-6091763 GCF_014805655.1 Passer montanus | reverse complement strand
TATATATATATATATATATATATATATATATATAAAAATGTAATGTAATTATGTTTTCCTCACTGTTTTGGACAGTCATCAGTTCTACCAGATCTCACATATTACAAGTTTGTTCTGCTTTAAATCAGAAGACTGTTTGCTTTGTTTGTTGCTACTTTCTTTTTGCAAAGAATATTGCAATTAGAAATCATAAATGTATAGCATATTCACAGGATAAATAAAACAGCATGAGAATATGCAGAGGTGTTTGGTAACAGTTAATAAAAATTATAGTTGTGAGAAAAAAATACTTTTAAGTCTATTTGTTCTAACCACATTTTCATCTGAGCAATGTTTCAAATTACAGTGTAGTTCCTTGAAAATTACACTAGTAAGGCAAGCAAATGAAATAGTTTGACCTACTGCTAGAAAGTGAAACAAGGTCTTAACAGTGACTCTGCTTGAACTCCCCACATCCCCTCCTCTACAGACTGTGCAAATTGAAACAACTTTCCTTGCATAAGCATTTCAACCTCTACTACTTCAAGAAGCTACAAAAACAAAAACCATGATTCTAAAGAATGTAGTAACTATGTAGTTTAAACAAATCCAAATCACACAAGTGTGTACTATTTTTCTCCCCAGACACCATGCAAAAGTGTGTATCAACACTTGAAAGGAAATCTCTTCCCCAACCCCAACTTTTTCATTTTTAACTGCAGGCACATTCTGTTTGAACATTCATTTTGCTTACATCTCATTTCCTTCCTCTCTTCCCTATGTTTCTTGACTACTGGCAAAGATGTGAAACAATCCTCTGCTTTTAGCTATTTATCTGCCTTTCCCCACTGGAAGTCAAGCCCTACAACATCAAAGCTTTACCACAGTAATCAACTGTTACGACTCAAATTAATTAAGACAACACAATAAAGAAAACAAAAATCCCATTCTCATGGAGATCATTATGCTTATTAAAAACAAGCAAAAGATTACACAGATGTAACATACATCTGTTACTTTTTTTCCTGATATAGGGGTTAATTTAAAAAACAAAGCTTCATACAGCAGCTTTCAGCCAAGTAAGTTCTATAGAGCACGAAAACTATGCTTCAAAGCTCTGCCTCTCCCCATCCTATTTATACTGGCAAACCTCCTGCTGACAAGCTTATTGAGAAACAAAGCAGTTCTGCAGCCCTATTCAGAAACAGCAAGGTCCCAGCTAGGGTACTAATGCCCATTTTTGGGTGATGTTTTTCGCAAATGACTGAAGTGAGCTGGCAATTAGTCCAAAAGAGAACAGCAAGAACAGTAAGGAAGAAAGCAGATGGACACAGGCATCCAGTCATTCACTTGCCAGTTCCACAACTCCTAGAAGCCCACAGACAAAGCAGCTGGATGCACCTTCTGAGCCATCTTGACCTTTCTGATAAATGGTTCTGGAGTTTCTTTTGCTAAGAATTGAGCTTGCAATTATCCACATTCCCTGACGTAAAGTTGGCATACCCTATCACTGAAGGTTTTTGTTTTGAGGAAAATGTCAGAGGCTGCTCAAGACCTCAGCTGAGACATTCCTGCCTAGCTACACTTCACTGATATTATATCAAATTTTCCCTCACTCAGAAAATTAAACAGGGAAGTAGCTTTGGTTAAGTATGTCACAAATTAGAAAGTCAGAACAGCAGATATGCACATTTTTAAGTAAATTACTAAAGCAGCAATAGCTGCTTCATCTCAAAAATGGAAGTCAATTATAGTTTTGCAAAACATCAGCATAAAAACCTTTCCCTCTCTTAAAATCATCATCTGTTAATCACTTACAAAAACAAGCCAAGCATGTTCGATCGACACATAAAACTAAGGACGCATTTTACAGTCCTTCTGGAAACGCTTGAGAAAAGGTTTCACAGGCAAGGTTAATATGCCAAAAGGATTATATTTACCTTAATGATGTACTGTAAGAAAATATGCAGCAAAACAACTCTCCCTGTGTGGCTATTCTGTTTCCTAGGACTGACTGAGTCACTAAGCAACTCCCATGAATATTACCCTTTGTGCTTAAAGTAATTTATTTATCCCCAAGTCCATGCTAAATATTTATATTTGCTGAAGACATCACCATAGATTATATCCATTCTTTACCAATGTTTAGCTAACAGATGAACTAGCACAGGCCTGTGCATTATTATTTGCATAACTTTAGCAGAATATTGACTTCATTGCAGAAACCTCTCCTCTTCTGGAGCCTGTTGTACATCATCAAGTTCTCAGCAAATGTGCATGTAACCATATCAAAGTTTCATTGATAATTCAAAAGAACTAGTTTTAATTTCATATTACTCTACTAAGTACAATTTCTTGAAACCTTATAAAAACATAGCTAAACGAATATATACCTTAGCTAGCACATGAAAAGAATGCATAATTTTAAACTAATGGCTAGGTCTAACTGATAGAACTTGACCAGTACCTTGGGAGGAGTGATGATTTTTGAGTGCTGTTGTCTACCTGCTGTGCTATGCTTTGGGCTTGATGAACAGCTGTGCTCCCAGTCCCACTCACAAGGAGACGGCAGTGCAGTAGTTTGCTCCCTGAAAAACAAAGTTTCATTTAAGTCACATATAACCACAAAGGAGTGCTTGTGAAGGCTGGAACACTAAAGTCCTAGAGATAAAGATGATATAACATATATTTCCCTGCTTAGTTTGACATGCTTTAGCTTCCCTGGAAATCATGTAGAAATAGTGCTAGAAAAAAAGGAGATACTCAACAATAAGCCTGCACGAAAAGCAATCCATGCATTTTTGCCAATGAAATAGGGTATTGACAGGAAGCATACTTATAGTTACTTTGTTGCACTTTGTCCTCTCCACAAACCATCTGGCTTTTTGTTTCAGTTTAGTTTTGGTCCGATTGTTTGGCTTGCACAAGACTGTACACAGGAAAGCTAGTAACAGAATGCTGTCAGTAGCTTTCTTGTGTACAGTCTTGTATCTTGAGCATAACCTCAGAGAGAACAATTGGATACACGCGCTCCAATGATGGTAACTTAAGAACTTCAGTTGCCAAATGACAGAAAGAAAACAATTTCCAGTGTAATCTTTTACCCTCCTTCCCCTGCTAAACAGGCTATCCCTCTTGGGCACAAGTAGCATGCTAGCTTCCATTCAGCATCCCTGTCAGAGGGCTCCTGCTCTCCCTGACCCCTTGTCTAGTCCTTGATTACCCTCAGTAGGAAAAGAGAAAATGAATGGTTTCACTAAGATAAAGAAGGAACTTTTGACAGAAATAGAAACACAGGCTAGTGGTTAGGGTTTGGTGGTTGCTTTTGTTTTGTTTTTAAAAGAACACCAACACGCAACTCAGTACTTTCAATTCTTCTCTCAAAAACATCCTTCCAAAGTGTTCCATCTTCAAAGAAGGGTATAAGCCAGACTTCCCTAGGAAGTATATTACCTATTCTTTCAGCAGCTTTGAGTTTCTTTGCCTGTTTCCATGTCCCTCCCCCCTGCCCCCACAATGTACAATGTTTTTTCATTATGGTTAACACTCCATTAGCCATTCCTAGATCACTTGAGAGACTTAAGAAAGACATACTGAAAGAATTCTGCAGAACTTCCCTACCATCTACAAGTCTGGCCCAAGTTTTGATGTGCCTTGTGTGTCACATCCACTTTTTCCTGAGCACAAATATAATGAGGTCACAGATTTGAAAAAGCAAAATTAAAATATCTAATTTTTTTACATACATTTTGCTTCAGATTAACTTTGTACAACGTGCAACAATGCATGCACCTGCCAGACATCACACTTCGAAACTAGAAGGTTATTTTATCCTTTCTCCCCAAGGTCTTCCAGCATAAAAACATCTTTCTAAAAGTAAACTACAGTTTTAAATCAAGGCATGATTTCTGAAGTTGCAGAAGAAAAAGATGCTTAATATGAGTTTACATGACTACCAAAGAGCAGCACAAGCCATACTGGGCATTTGAAACAAACTTCAGCCTTATTGTTCTAGGCTGTGCACAACACTATTCTGGAGGCTGCACAAAAGTCACATAAGCAAGCTAAACCTAACTACCACTGCTGCCATCATTTTCCCTTTGTCAAACTTCATAAAAATCAGTCTGTCACAGAAATCATCACTACTCCAAACAAAGATGGAAGTAGAAAAATTTTACTTTGTAATGTCTTTGATATGAAAATATAAATTAATACCTTAGCAAAATAATTTATCTGCCTTTCCTGCTTTATTTTGCACAGTGGTCTGGGTTTTTATGCAGAATTCTTACAACTTCAATGGCCCTAGCCATCAACTCAAGTGCTATTTTTTATCTTAAGAGATGTTTTAGAAAAATAATGTGCTTAATTATGCACCTGAATTTGTGCAGTGAGGAGCTGACAAATAAGGACCACAATAACCTTGATTCAGTATTAGGTTCTGGGAAGTGTCTCATTTTGTTAAAATTTTTTCCTATACACACACACTCACACTTTTATCACATTTTATTTTTACAAAGAATGTAACAGGATACCTCTAGAAGCTGAGTGATAAGCTGATCTTAGCAAAGTGCATTATTAATGTGTTTATTCCAGTCATTTAGAATAAGCAGTATGCAGCTACAAAAAGAACAGTGCTTTTTTTGTCAACTTGGTTTACTTTGACTCAATTGCTGTTTACCAACCTTTCGTTCCCTGAAAGTTTTAATAAAAACATAAAAGAGATCCCAATTACAGTCCAATGACAACAGTTTTTCTGTTTTTCTGAAACTGTTGGAATGGCAAATCCAAACATAATCCAAATACATCTTAACCAGCTTGAAATTCTAAGTGTGTACAACAATAATTTTAACTAAACCTCTCCCTGAAAGCATGGGGATGTCCAAATAAGAATGCTGGAAATAAAAACAAATTTTAACAATGTATTTTGTACTTAGATACTGACTAATACTCAGTAATAGAGGAAAGACAAACAGTCACAGTTACAAAAGAAATAGACATTACAATTAGTAAGTTTCATTTTTAGAGGGCTTGATTCAAGCTGTGACTCTGCCAGACTAACCTACTTGAAAATGAAGAAGAATTCTACAAGAATATATATACAAGAACTTTCCAACACAGCTTCTCAAAATAGCAGGAGAAATCAGGTACCATTTTATCAAAATATAAAGAGCAGCTGAAAAAAAGAGATTTGCATTTATATGGAACAACCAAAGGAAGTCACAGTTCAACATACTCTGCTGTCCTGAGTTCAGACAGACTGCACTGAGAATCCATTTTAATGGGCAAGTTTTTATCAAAAAGCCCTACAAGCACTCATAATACACTGGAAATTCAGAACCAACGTGAAGAACACTTGTGTTAATAAAAAGACACAAAATATTTCCATCAGTGTATTGTCTAGACTAGTTTCTGTGGTTCTGGTGATAGATCTGGGAAAAAAAATCATACTGTACTTAGTGATTTATTTGCTTTTACTGTTGCTACCACAATTAAAGAAAGCATATTTGTGGAAAAATTATAGGATACATCTGAATTCAGTTGTAGTCAAACAGCCACAATTATAATCCAAGTTTTTCTTTGAAGTCTTGCTTACACAGAGCTATTCCAAACCAATAGAAACATACCAATTGGTCTTGGACAAAAGCCTCTCGTATTTTGCACTCCTTTGCAATGTCTGAAACATGATGACAACATTCTATTGTATAACAAAAATACAAGAGACCACAAGGACCCTGAAGACACCTATCCATCCATGCTACTCATACAGTTGCAGGTGGAAGAGAAAGACAACTCTGTTTTCCACACAACATACATTTTTGGTGGAAACAGTTATATACACAAGGATTTTTCTGAAGCCTAATACTCAAGTTGTATGGTACAAGATAGGAAAGCACTCTGGATTGTATGTAACAAAAATCAGAAAAACCTTCTCATAGGGAAACAGTATTCCTGAGTATGATGAATCTTGCTTCTAAACAGAGAAGTAAAGTTGCCTGCACAGACAGAAATTATTTTTCTTTTCTCATTTTAGGAACTGCTTCTCTGACAGATAAAAAATAACATGTGCATATTTTTTAATGAGGAGAGGGGAAACACACATATACATCAAATTAGTAGCAAGCAAAAAATACAAAACAGCTATTTCATTTCTGTTCTGATGAATACACGTGTTTATTCTTCATGCTCTTCAGCAAACTCCTAATTTAGAAATAACACCTTGTCCTAGTTGTTCCTCTAGCTAAGGACAGGTAGTACACAGAAATCACTAATGAAACCACTAAGTTCAACCACAACTACTGAAGATACAGAGCTTGGAAGGTACAAAAAAAATTACCTGTTTTATTAATAACTCGCCTCTTTCTGATAACCAGTTTTAAAAATGCATGATTCAAGGTGAGCACAGTTTTTCCCACAGTTACTCACTGATTGCTTTTTAACACTTACCCTGGATGTTGCCAAAGATTTGCGTGTCTACCCTCAGGAAGCAGCTCCCTCTTGTTAAGGGGAGTAATACCTATTGCTGCTTCTAAAATAGTTATGTATTTCTTGTATCGCATCCTGCCTTTCTCAAGAGCTCCACCACGTTAAGTTATCATCCAAATGCAGATGGTGCAACTGAAGTCATGCCTCTTCACTGATTTGAAATACTGCTTTTTAAAACATGCTGCAAGTTTGAAGCATAAAAACAGTGCTTTTTTTCCCCTCTCCCAGGCTAGGACAGTTAGCAGAAGAGAGAGAGAAACCGAAGAAAAACTCCTACCAGATTCCCCAGAAACGTCACTGTTACATAATTCGATCTTTGAATAAGACACTAATGAAAATGATTGAAGAGACAATCACGGTTCTAAGCCTGGCCGGATAATGCACACTCTCCAATTGACTAATCCTTTGCTAAATCTCTGCTGTCTATAATCTTTCAACTGCTAATGGAGCACTAGGTAACTTCTCTGTCAAATCCACCCAGGGAATAAAAGAGATCTGCACAGAAAACTTGAGACCATTTTAGACAGTGACAGCCAAAAATAGCTTTTGCCTTAACTTTTCTCACCAGAAAGCACCAGAAAGCTGTCTATGTTGGAAGTGTCACAAGGAATTTAGCTGATCCACTCAGAAAAGGCATGGAGAAATATTTCCTCATGTGGCTTGTACAGAATAAGAAAGCTAGAGACTCCCATTATGATACCTACTAGTCATTCTAATGTGCCTCACATAATGCTGGAAGCCACATCCCATGTCAGAATTGCTCTAGCCATGAGGTAAGTAACTGGGCATGCCAAAGACCTCAGGTAAGAACTACAAAGGTGGAGACAGATGCACATGTTGAAAGAAGTAACAGTGATATTTTGGAAACACTGCAGTACTGTCAAATTGCAATATTCAAAGAGATGTACTTGATTGCAAAACTAATCAAGGAAATGTTGATGTAATGCTTCTTAGATAGTAAGAAATTAATGCTTATATATATCTAGATATGCATATTTACATATATTATAAATACTATGCATTTAGGCAGCAATAAAGATAAAAACATATGAAGAAGAGATGTGACAGGAAGACTGAAGCCTGGAACCATGACTCCCTCTGTAAACTGTGCATATTACTTATTCCCTAGTATTATTAAGCATGTGTGTATTTCTTTTGGGGTGATATCATATTACATGTTACTTTTTTAGAAACCAAGATGATTTCTTGTGCTGCAAAATATTTAGCTCTTAACAACAAGATTTGTATAACTATTTCCAGATTCTACATTACTTACTGCATTAGCCATATTTGGGGTTTAATATCCAATCACATTTGTAGGTTATGTTAGTACATGCAAGCACTGAACTATATCATGTAACCACTAAATAGCAATCCATGTGACTGATCTTAGAAGAGCAAAATAAAAACAAGCATCTTGTAAATTCAGAGAACAGCACTACAGTTGTCAGAGGAACATGCTGATAAGGAGTATGTAGTCTGAAATGTAATGATGTATTAAAAAAAAAAATATATATTAAAACCACATGAATTAAATTAAGCAAAAAATTATTTTTCTGTGTGGGAAAAAAAAAGGCAAAACCAAAACACTTAACTACAACTTTAAACATCTGTATAGAAAGCATTAAGAAGCTTAGGAAAGAAGAGTAGTACTAGGAGCCTGAAGCACAGCTAACGTCATTAAGCCTTCATGCATCCTGACTTCTGGTAGCTTTGGTAGATCTATGGTTAAGGCTGTACTGAGAAAGAAAAGACAAGACAAGAAGTGAGAGGTTTTTGACAATTCCAGTACTTAAGGATCTTTTGACTGTCCCTGACAGTTCTATTTTACCCAAAACCAGAATTATTTTTATAAAATCGAGTCTTCCCTCAAAGCCGGTTTCATTAACAACTTCAGTACTATCACACTTTCACCTATGAAGTTTTGATATTTCTTTTTGTACACCTTCTCCCTTAACACTTCTTTAACTCTAAGCTTTCCCCTTACAGATCAAAGAAATAGTTCTTAAAAAAACTTTCCCACAGTAGTTTTCAAAGCCAGTCCTGTGCAGAGTCTAAAAAGCATTAAGTGCAGCTCCAGTCCATCTTTTGTCCCTTTGAGCAAAGCATATTAATTCTGACCAGAAAAGGAGCCCCATGACTAGTGTTGCACACAGGGAAGCCAAGCCCATACAACAAGCACAAGTTACTCCCAAGTACTGCTTTCAGTTAAATGGTGTGTGAAACCTCCAGGTATCTAGAGAGACTGACTCACAGTTAATCAACTTCCTTCAACTTTATTTAGAAACAGAAATTCAAAGCTGCTAGTACCTGCACTGTAGTGCTGCTAGTACTGAAGAATGACCTCTGTAGAGCAAACAAAAAGTCTAAAAAAGACTGTCCTCCATTGTTCCCTGCTGGAGAATTATCGTCCACTCCGCTTTTTCTGTCTTTGTATTTTTTCAGGAAGAACAGAAACCAAAAGTTTTCTTGGAAAGAACAGTGCAGTTTTCCTAAGTGAGAGCATACAAGTGATGCCTGGGAAAGTACAATGCATTTCTGAAAAGAGAGAAAGAATGACAGAGCTTTTTTCTCCATTAAAGAAACATTTACAAGATCAAAGCAAAAGCTTTATTTTGCTCTAATCCTCAACAGATGAAAACAGTCATACACTCTTAATTAGATGTAGAGCATACTTCTTGTAAACTGATGGCAGAGGCAGGATCACATCCTCAGTCACTTCAGACCCAACTAAAAAAGAGACAGTCATTGCCTAATGCAGCCACAATTACTTTCCATTTTGTGAAAAGTCCAAAATCCAGTTCTTTCTCATCTTTCAACAAAAATCTGTGTAACAGCTACAGATCAAAGAATTCTCTTATTAAGACAGCAAAGAAACAAGCATCTCTTCTTACTTGCTTTTGCTCAAGTGATAAGAACAACTGTGACAGTCGATTGTTATCTTCCGGAACACACAGGTGTTTTGTTTGTGCCACAACCACTATACATGTAAAGTCTGATCTGTTAGAAAAATCGTATGGTAGAGGAGCATCAAGGATCAGACTGGGAGTGCGGGAGGTGGGAATGAAAAGAGAGGAGGAGGACTGGGAACTTCTTTTTCACAGCTTCACGGATTGCAGTTGCTTTTAGCCCCTCCTTAGAGATCGCTCCTTCCCTGAACAGTCCATATGTTCCTGGAGATTCTCAGAATCAGCTTATACAAAGTTGTGCTAAGGAGGCTAGAGATACCAGTAGTCAAATCTGCTGGCTATTAAGCAGAGCTAGATGATGAAGCAGATGTTAGAATAGAGAGTGCAAGCCAGACTACAGACAGCCTTGCTGTTAAGTGACATGCAGAAGAGATTTATGGGTTTTCTCTAAAACCTTAAAAACCCCAACCAAAAATTAATGAGGCAAGGCAAATAACATATAGCTTGAACCAAAACGTGAAATCTTGGTTATGATGAGGCTGCATTGTTAAGCTCACACTCAGTTTATCAATAAGTCACTTCATCAGCTGATGTAAAAAAAAATGAGTTTGGTACAATAGTTACTTACAACACAATCCTTTAGGGAGAGGTATCATTGAGCCAGCCTTAGGAAAAAGCCATAGTGGCCCAATTCATATGAACTCATGTCTAACTCAATGAAAACATAGGAAAATCTAAGGAAACATCTTAAACCTGACACTTCACATGTATATAGACCACACCCCAGATAATTGCACACCTTTAAGAAGTAAAAAGAAACTTCTCAAAAGCAGTTCTGGATTGCTGGTACAAAACAAAAGCAGAGACAAAAGCATGAAAAGGGAGCAGGCATTGGGGAAAAAACAGAACAATAGGGCTTTATATCTTGCCTTGCACATTTCTTACTGACCTTACTATTGTATCAGGCAGTATTTTTGTCTGTCGTTTAAACACTAGTCATGTGAAAAGAGAGCACTAATGAGTTTCGGTTTTTTCCTAGATTAGCAGCCATGGTTATCTGAGGTTCTGGGACTCAGATGCACGACGACAATGCTGACCTAAATTCAGGAAGACTTGGGTAGCTCATGTTTCCTAAAAACAAAGCCTCCAGCTGATGAATACACACCAGGGTAGATGCTGTACCAGATATCAAACCAGAGCTCCCACGGCTCACTCTGTTATTACTAAGCTTGGACCATAAACATCCTAAATATATTAAGAAATGCAAGAGCCATCTCACACTGAACAGAAAGGAGTTGACACAGCCTGCATTCTCATTTCAAATAGAAAACTACAATATCCCTTAACGACATGCACTTTCAATAAGCAATCGGTTTAAAAAGAAAAACAAAACAAAAAACCCAATAACAAGCCAACTAAAACCCAACCCAAACATTAATATTAGGTATTAAAGGTATTAAATGACCTGAGTATTCTTTGCTGCTGCATCAAGTTGTTTAATGACAATGCTGCAGTTAGTACTTGTTTAAATTATATAATATTTAAGTAAAAAATAACCTGAGCTGTCTAGAGCTGAACGATGGCTTTGTCTGCTAAAAAAAAACAACCCCAAAAAACCCTCCCACAACCAAATCCAAAAAACACACAAAGCAAAACAACAAAAAAGGCACTAACCCCCCAAAAATAATAACAAAAGAAATCCCAACCTAAACTAAAAAAAAACCAAAAAACCCCAAACTACCAAATAATAAACAAATAAAAACCCCCCCAAATCATAAACAAAAATACCCACATAATTACAGCAGGTTCTAAATCATAATTTTCCAACACCGAAAAAAAATTACTTTCTGAAGTGGGACCAGGATTACCCAAGGACTGGTAAAAGACAATTAAAGAGCAACAAAAGGCTTTAAAGACTCTGAGAACAAGCAGTAAGCAAAGTGTTCAAGGGAGCAGTCATAGGTATCCAACATAGTGCTGGTCTTTCTGAGGAAGAGGATAGGGTTAGATAATTGAGAAAAGCGTCCCATGGTTGAACAGCTCTGTTTTGACCATGTAAGTTCTCAATGCATTTAGAGCACTTGGTCATGGGACCGAGACTGAACCTTTGACTCTGAAAGATGACGTGCACTGGTGCGTGTATGCCAGCACGGTCATGCAAAACCAGTCCTCCCCATGTCACTGCTGCAGTCTTTGTAGGTAGCACAGCATTTGCAAACATTCTTCACTATGGTAAGACTCATCTATTAGAAGACAAAATTATGCCCTATATACTTACTGACATAAATATTTGTTTTATAAATAGCTTTTCTCATTTTTGAGAAGTCTTCCAAAGTTCACAGAAACCCACTGCAATCTGGGATTAAGATCCACAGTCTTTCTACAGCTGATGCCAAAGATCAAATGTCAAATTAAAAAAAAATAATTTTTCCTCGCAATTAGAAATTTCATACCTATTGGAAAATAAACTAGACTTGAAAATCTCTAACCTCACAGACCCGTAGCTGTTCTAACATGTGCTCTGTTCCCCCGTCATTAGAGTGACCAATTCCAAGACTACTACAATGGGATGAAACTGATGCAGCCACAGTATGACAAAAGTTACACCACCCATGAGTACGTAAATACTGTTATTTCAACAATTAAAATTGACTAGTCTTGTAACACGAGATTTCCTGTACCCTACAAGGAAGTTGTGGAGAAAGACAAGATTGGTAACTATTAAAACACATACACAAGAGCTATCTTCCAGATTTTTGCTCTAAGTTAAATGCAGTTTTGAAGTAGTCCTGGAATAGTAGGCCGTTCCTCAGTTGAGGATTACTGTGGTCCAGGAGCTTTCTAATGCTTTTAAGCATATAAGTTTTGTAAAGGTACGGCACATCCCATTTTGTGAGCCATGGAGCTACCTAAACATTGTTTTAATCACTAAGAAAGATTTCCTGGTTGTCCTTAGAGGACACGGAACCAGGAAAAGGGGGGGATTAAGCAATCAAAAAAGTATCATACATTCTATTACCTTGATGCTTCATTCTGAAGACATCTATTTAGATTATAGTTCATGCAAAGTGTTGGGATGACTCTAATTCTGCTGTGTAATTCCCAACACTTGCCTTTAGTCTCACAGAAATCCAGTGCAGTGGCACTAAGCACCTCAGCAGTTACTGCCAGTGATACAGGGCAATAGCAAAACACAATTAGATACATGTTCTCCAGCTCACAGTGTCATCTTTTTATAAAGGGCAGAGAAGTCACTGCCGCTACTTGAAACCAATGTTTAGCGCCTAAGATGTTTGCATGTAACAGTCCAGAAGCAATTATAACAGTAAACTCACCTAAAAATCAAATATATGCAGAAAACTTCGGCAGAAGGCTTAAGACAACCCTCATAATTCTCATAATGCTTTACTAAGTATAGATCTTACTGATCATGTCTAAGTGGTGCACACATGCTTATTAAATGAAAAACATTTTTCTAAGTTTCTAAAAGCAGCCTGATGATCTCTCAATTAGTATTAATTCACACAAGCAAACAAACCTCCTATGCCTTTCAGTACCTGAAAGGCTCTGTAAGGACTTCTTGGATTCTGACAAGTATCACTATTTGAAAGAGCTGATAGTTAAAGCCTTAGACGACAAATGCTCCACAAATGAAAGACGCAGTTTTGCACATACTAGTTTCTCTTTTATTTTCCAAACCGTAAGTGAATCACAGTTCTCAACCTTTAAAATTTTGCAAAACAAAAGAAAAGGTAATCTATTGTGTTGCAAATGATGCGACCTTGATAATTACCTCCGAAGGTTAAAACAAAGCAGTCATTTGCAGCCTCTGCTGGAGCACAGCTGCGGGGCCAAGAGCCCTCGAGAATCATGTTAGCTGTAGAAACCGACGCAATTTTATGAACTGAAGCTAGGGAGCAGTTAATTCAGAGATTCTCTCTGTTTCAAGTGAATAACTGCAAGAGTGCAACAGTGAAACATGAAAGTTTTCTGATTTGTTATATGACTGTTATATAAGTATGTTCAAACAGCATGTACTTTCTCATGCTGGAAAAAAAATGCAAACAGGTTTCATGTACGGGGTAAGTAAGGGCAGAGCTGTCGACTAAAGCAACCGCATGCCACTGGTAGATCAACCTTGCCACTCCAGGGTGAAAATCTAATGTACCTGGGCTCCAGCACCACAAACACGGCCGATGCCAAGGCACTTTAACAGGCAGTTAAAACATTTGTCTTCTGGAACTGCCTGTCCTTTGTTTCACGGTTCCCTGTTAACTTGAAACTTCCCCTGACCCAGTTAGCCAAAGCCTAAGGCACGGCTGGAATCCACCCGGGATGTGCCAACATAAAGATTTCAGGAATTCTCTGTGCAACAAAGGCAGCCCGAGCCCCCGACGGCGGGGGCGTGGGCTAGCCGGGGGACCCGCCCCCCCGGGAATAACCCGGGTAAACAAACACCCCGACTCGCCGGTGACATCTCTCCCACTTTCCACGTAGTATCGCGCTCTCCCGGAAAGTACTTATCACGGAAAAAGTCACCGAGAGCCGTTTAATCCCGTTAGGGAAAAGCCGATCCGCGGCCGAGCCGGGCTGTCCGCGCCGCCCAGGTGCGCGGCACCGGCCTGGGGGCACCGGCCTGGGGCCCGCGGCGGCCCCGACCCCTGCGGACAAGCGGCAAAGCGCGCCTGAGGAGCGCCGGCGAGAGGGCGATAAAGCCCAAGGCACACAAAGGACCGAGAAGAAGCCGGGCAGCTCGTGGCCGCAGCGCGGCCCCGGGGCGGGGAGCGGAGGCGCCGGCCGCGGGGGACACGGGGTGCCGGGGGGCACCGCACCTTGCCGGGGAGGGGAGGCGGCGGTGAGCGCGGGTTCGGAGCGGGGATATCCCGCGGGAATACTCGCCTGCTCGCGGCGGGCGTCCGGCAGCGGGAGCAGAGGTCCCAGAGACGCTCCGGCGCTGGGACTGCGCCTTGCCCTGCCCCGCCGCCCCGGAGCGGGCAGCGACTGGGACGTCGAATCCGAGTGCTGGGGGCCGAGGCTGGGACTGGGGCCGAGGCTGAGGCTGGGTCCGGGTCCGGGTCCGCTGTGGCCGCTCCCGCCTAGTCGGGCGATTTCCTGCGGGGCGCGGGCGGGGGCGGCGCGGCCACGCCGGGGCGGGCTCCCGCCGCAGGTGCCGGCCTCGCCCCCAGGTGGGGAGCAGAGGGGGTGGGGAGGGCAGGGGCGGGGGCGGCCGGACGGGGCGGGCGGCGCGCCCCCTCTTTGACGTGCCCCCACCTGCGGCTGCCGCCCCCCCAGCGCAGGGTGCCTTCGCCCGGCTACCCCGGCCCACGCCGCGCACACTGACACCGCGGCGGCGGCGGCAGGCGAACAGGAAATACCGGTCGCAGCCCGGTGCTCTGCGCCGCTGAGTCACCGCGGCGAGGCCGCCCCGCCCCCCGGCTTTCCTCTGCCCGTCCCGGCAGGGACCCCGGCTCTGCCCCCCGGCTCTGCCCCCCGGCTCTGCCCCCCGGCTCTGCCCCGGCACCCCGCGCCGCGCCCGGGCAGCAGAGCCGACCTACGGCCGGGCACGGCGGAGCCCTGTCGCCGCTGGCAGGGCGCACCGTCACCCAGCCCAGCGCTTGGGTGTGTTTTCCGTTTACATCAATGTGTTGTTTGGAACTTGGGATCATTGCCCATCTGAACCTTTCTAACGGGAAGACCTCTGAGACAGCCTATAATACCACAGCGCAGTGTTCCACGTATGCCTCTCAATCTGCTTTTCCCTGCCCTTTATCGCAGAATTGCTGCGGCCGCTTTATTGACAGCTCGGGAGAGCTCTGTTCACATTATCACTCTCAGCTGAAATACCCAGGATTAGCAAAAGGCAGAGTAGCTCCATTTCCAGGCTGGAACATCCCGTGTCACTCTGCAAGTCCACCAACACTGTTCCCGAAACTGTAACATACCATGAGAGAAATAACACTCCAGGCTGGCATTCCACAGGTATCAGCTTTCGGCATCACTGCTGTCCTGCAGCTGAGATGAGAAAGGCAAGGTTAAACAGCCCTGGCAGGATTCTTTGGAGTCATATTTCTTTTGCATCGTAAAGCACTAAATGCCACCAGGAATTCCTTATCTGCTGTCTTATCTGGTGGACAGTTAAACCCCTTGCAAGCCCCTCTAAAATTAAACAGCACACTCCCACCCATATCAGGCCTGCGGAACAAAGTCTACTTGAAGTTTATGGTTTGTTGCTATTTTCAGGTGAGAAATATACTAGATTCCCACTGCATTTCTAATTCAGATAAATTTCTTCCTCAACAGGTAGAGTTCATGCATACAGAAAGTAAGATAAGGAAGGCAAACAGTATTCTTCATGAAGAGGCTGGACTTTGGAAGGAGGCCCTGAAAGAACCTGTTTTATTAGAGCAAATATGAAACTGCATTCAGATATTGTATGAAAAGGCCTGCTTCTAGCTATTGTTAATTATTAACATGCATGTGCATACACTAGCCCTCAAGTACCAATTTCAGTCTAAAAGCCCCAAGAGCACAAACCAGAGAGAAAAAAAAAGGACTAATTTAGGGCTAATTTATAAACTTGGTGTTTTCAGTCTCCTACAGACTAATTCTATGATCAGCACATAATGCAATATTGCTTTCAGGCAGAATCAAGGCACAAGAAATGGAAATTTAGTTTTACTTCCAGGTATGTGTCAGACTACTTGGTCTACACTGGGCCCTCCCTAGGCTCTCCCTCTTTTTCCTTAATGAATGTTTTAAAACTTCATCTGTTAGTTCTCAAAATCTTTTGTAACAGTGGCCTTAGGATGTCTGGTTAATGCTCCTAAAATGCTGTTGAGTAACACTATGGACACATTAAATATATGACTGATTTCTTTTAGTACAGCAGTAGAGAACATTGATGGCTAGCAGAAGAGCCTACATCTGGAAAGTAACAATGCTTGCAACATTATTCACTGTGTTACTGATCACTTTACGTAATTACCACGACACAAACAATTTTTAAATCAATTCGGTTGGTCAATTGGACCAACATTATACGCCTCATTTTAAACATCTATTGTTTTCTAATCTAAACTTTTCTGTCTTTCCATAACCAAAACTGGAAAAATAAAAAAGTTTGCAGTTTAGAAACTGTTGAGAATACTTTAATTGTTCATGGCTCTGTTTATCCTATCAGCAGCAAAGCAATCTCCACTGGTCACTTCCCTCGGTAGAAGGCATGAATACTGTCTTTGTTCTACAACTGCCAGCAGTACAATTTACATAAAAGATAGTTTGGAAGAGAGATGGATGTAACTCCACACAATTTTTAAAATCTTTTTATAAAGGAATTAAAAAAAAATCTCTACAGTAAAATGGACATGTTTGATTGGTTACAAACAGTGGTGTGGAATATATTTAAAACACCATGCCCTAAAGAGCCACATGAAGCAGTTTGCCCCACATCTCTCCTTGCCCTGCCAACGACATCAGCGGTTGGGCAAAGCTAATCTCTCCCTGATAAGACTTTGCTTCTGCACCTCCCATGCTTCCTTTACTATTTTGAATGTTCTTCCAGGTTTTCTGGCAAGCTTCTGCCTTCCTTTCCAGGACTTCCACCTATTACAGAGCTGGTTAGCACAATCACAGAGTTCAACCACTAACCAGAAGCTAAAAATAAACACAAACCTTCCTGTAAACCCCCTTTCTTTTATTCTAGTACCTCCTCTTCAGGACAGGCCTTTATCCCATTTATTGAAGTTGCCAAAATACACTGGGAATTTTAAGGTAATAAGATGTAATGATTTTATCACATGCATCAATCCTGCAAAGAGGTAATGTCTTCTCACAAATTACCCACAAGTGGAAAAGAAAATGAACAAACACCAGACAGGACCTTCTAGGTGAGATTAGCAGTTGGTGAAAATTCTGGTATACCTAAAAAAAGCCCGACACACCCCAATTTATGTGCTTAGCTTGGGCAGCCAGTAAAGCTATGAAATGACAACTCATCCTTCCAAAATATTCTGCATGTTCTCTTTCACCAACAATGGAGCAACTGCATTGTGGGAAAAAGTAATGCCCATGACACAGTGGTTCTTATTAATACTATCTGTGCATAGTCTGTATTTAATGATTGTCCTTCAGCTATTTCTTTTGGGAGAGGTGAAGCAAGAAATTATTGACATGATGTCAGGTTGGAAACTATACCACAAAATTCCATAAGTTACAGAAGTAAAAAACAGTACAGAAGTGTTACTTGTCTTGGGCAATAAGCAGTCTGACATTAAGATCAGAGATCGTTTTGTGTCTCCACTGTACAAGTGTGATGGCTCATGGGAGTCCTTGCCCCCTATTTAGAATTTGATGCAAGTATAAAAGCAAAAAATGAGTCATGTCCTATGATTCATTTTGCACATCGAGATAAAACTCATTCTAACTTGCTGACGCTATTTATCTTCGGCTAAGATGAAATCCATTTGTTACTCAGATACCTAAACCCAGGAAATAGTTTGCATAAATAGCAGTAGCATTACAGATGAAGGGCAAGGCATGTAAACTGTGAAAGCTGAACTGCTCTCACAAAATTCATGTCAACTGGCCACACTTGGACAGAATCTTTCCAATATGCGTTTTAAGAAACAGAAAGAATTCATAAGTATGCACATATCTCTGGCCTTCACCTTTATCATAAAACTCTTGAATTACACCTTTACATAATGAATTAAGAATTTCACATGCAATTTTATTTTGGTATAAACATTTCTTTCAGACGTAAGGGAATAAAAAATGAAACTTCCAAATATGAATCTGATGCATGTCAGTGGTTATACTGCATGCAAATACTTAAGAAAATAATTTTTGGAAAAGTCAATTGGAAAAAATAATTTCATGTGGTCAGGCAAAGGAATAACCAGGTATCCTTGATTCAAATATCAAGTCATGAACTTCTACACAAACTTTTTAAAATTACTACCTGAAATTGTAGGAGACTGAGATAAATATTATAAAAGTAACTATGTAAAAATACATATTTCCATATGCTATAAGTTATCTTCACTGTTCTAAATTCAGAACAGAAAAAACATATTCTATTTTTACCTTCCTGTACTTTTTTGAAAAGACATGCTTTACTGTTATATTCATGAGGTCTGGGAGTCATTGTATTTACCTCATTCAAGAGAGCTGAAATTTATATCGATTGTAAAACATACACACAGCACGGACCATTAACCAAGAGTTACTTCCATTGAAACATTTCTCTGTTTAGTAGTGAGAAATAGCAGGTAACAATGCTTACAATTTAAATGCAAATACTGGGCAAGAACACTTTACAGTTATTGTTTTTCAATGACAAAATCAATCCTTATCTGTCAAGCTAGCTAGAGAATCATGTCAAACTAACCACAGCATCAGAGAAACCAAAAAGAAAAATATTGTGCACTGAACATCTTTTCATACAATCCGCAAGACTATGGTATAATTTTTCCCTCATGCATTAGTCAACAATTTGGTCCTTCCATAGGAAGGCAGCTAAAACCTGCAAGCTGTAATATTACAACAGTGCAACTGCTGAAGTATTGCTGTTCGTGATTTCTTTTAAATGTTTCTGTTGTAAGATCTGGAGTATATAGTTTATTTCCTTCACATATTTAATAGCCTAATGAAAACAGCTTCATCAGGCTAAGAATAAAACTTGATTCTAAGAAATTTCTCCATCAGCGCACGGGGGGAGACTTGCTGTATCATGGTGATAAGACAATATACAACCACTGAAGAAATGCAGTAGAATAAAATCAGTGCAAATGTTCATGAACTTAATTTTGCTCAGCTCAAAAAAAGTGTTTTTAATATTTGAAGAATAAAAAGGTAGAGAAAGAGAAATGCACAGTAACAGAATCAAATGTTTGCAAGATATTGCTGTACAGCTTAAACTACACGTACTAGCTTTTCCAGTTCTGTATCATGCTCAGAGCCACAAAAATGTCTAAGTAATTTAAAGTTTAGCTAAAAAAAATTCTGAGGTGAAACACACTACACTTTAGAATTTGGAGAATAGCAAGTTCTGCAATACTAAGAAAAAAACTCTGTCATTACATGCACTATGACATATTAAATGTGACTATGATGTATTACGATAGCCATAAATTTTGAGGCAATACATTCACAGTACCATAATTTATGTCAATGTAACTGACAGGCATGTCTTGTTCACCAAGAACAGCTCAGTGTTTGTGTGCTGGTCAGAAGTCACCAGGTGGTCAGTCCTTACATGCAAACAAGTCTATAGAAACCAAAAATTCATGACTTCTGCAGGAAGAAAGCAAGAAATGAAGTGACAGATGTGGGTGACCTCAACCATGTGTACTGCACAGATTCAAAGAGCACACAGAAATCCAAAGACTGAGCACTGGAGAAAAAATATATTATTTTCATGTTTGTTGCACAATATATTGATGCCAAGAAAAACAACAGAATTAAGCTCAGGTACTTCAGCCTAAGAAAGAGCTTGGCTTGAAGTTAAAGTCTTTAAACTTCCATGAGGTAGAATACAATCAACTATCTTCTTTTCCAGAATATATTAAGCAGGACAAATCCAATTTAGTTTTTAAAGCTGTTGAAAACTCTTTCGATAGTAGTTCATGAAGAGATACTCTGTCATGAGAATACACCCAATTCCGTCCAGTCCAGTCATAGCGCTTGGGCCCGCTAGAAAGAAAAAAAAACAACAGAACATCACACACTGTGTAAGTACACATTATTTCAGGAGACCGGCTGGAAGCCTGTATGCATGACAGAGTGCCCAGGAAAAGGAACAGACAGCATGGGGGACGGCTGGTGGGCAGTCTGAGGAAGTGGAGCAGAAAAGGCCTGATACGTCAGGAACTACCGAGCCATCAAACAGATATATCTGAAAGGTGACAAGATACATCGGTCACTCCTAGGGGAGACAGGCACTTTCCCTTCCTGCTTTTGGCACTGATTTCCCCACAATTCCTTCCTTTATTCCAGTTTTCCCTCACAGATATAATTTTCTTGCACACAAACATCACATCAGATATTTGTATAATGCTGAATTAATTCCACTGATTAGTTCTTGCAAATACTCTAAGCACAGCAAAGCACAGATAATTTTATTTTAGATGCAAAAAAATAATTTAGCCCTTGAAAGCAAATATATTGGCATGTGGGATATTTATAACTAAAATGCCATTTTTCTCTTTTTGTGCTATTAGATTGTAACTGGCTTGGTTTTTCCAGGCCTACATTAAGTATCAAGAAAGAAACTTGAACACATGGGTTCTACTCCAGACCTTGCTATCCACCCAGTTTTCCACATGTCAAGTGGGAGAATGACTGAAAGGTACTCACTGCTGTTAACATTAGATAAGCAAAGAAAACAGAAAGGAATTAAATTCTCATCTGGGATAAATGGAGAAACCCTTGATTTTTTTAGGACATATACCCTGGAACTCAGTCAACACACAAAATCTGCTAGAAAACAGATTATCCTATACATACATAAGAAAAATCTGCAGGTTCTCTCTCTACAAGCATAAGCACTGATCTGAAACTTGACTATCCTGAGTTACTCACAATAGTCAAAGGAAGAACTTTCCAACCACTGCTCAATGTATGAGAAGTTACAAAGGCAAGCACAAATCCAAGTCACTTTCACTGAAATCTCACTGTCTGTATCAGAAGTAGTAGCTGTTTAAATCAGGGTTATGTGCTCCAGTTATTTTACTAAGTATTTCTCACTTCACCTCTGCAGCACAAGATTATGTTTATACTCTCCTGCACCTAGAGAATGATGGAATGGGATCCTGTCATTCATAAAAATCAGGTTAAGACAGACCATTTAATCAATGACAAAGAAATATGTATATTATCTGAACTGGTTTTAAATGTTATGCAGTGAATATCAGTGATAAGGTTAGCACATTAAGCACCTTCATAGTTCTATGAATCTCCAAAAGACTACAAATCTGACTTCCAAATTAACAGTTTAAGCAAAGATACGGTGAATTCTATAAAATGCCTACCAAGTTAATTATAGATTAAGTATATTTCTCATGGAAAGTCTGCATATATGTTTCAACCATAAGAGAAAAAAATTAAAATATCACATTAAGATATGGCTAACATTCTGTAAGGTTGAAAAGTCTTTTCAGTCAG
This sequence comes from Passer montanus, assembly GCF_014805655.1. NCBI lineage: Eukaryota > Metazoa > Chordata > Aves > Passeriformes > Passeridae > Passer > Passer montanus. Next base: position 6,070,230 of record NW_024372147.1, on the reverse strand, counting down.
GAGCTACATTAAATTACTGCAATCACACTGCTGACAGGTTGCACACATCCCTTCATGCCCCTTTTTTATAAGTGTCAACTAAGTAAAGTTTTCACTCAGGTGTACACATACTCAATAGCAAACAGATGGCAAAAAAAAAATCCAAGAAAAATATGTCACATCTTGACAAATTTGTCTCCCTTGGGATATAAGACTATAGGTCAACGATTAGTGTAAAAATGCTCCAAAACATTCAATGCAAGCAATTACTGGCAACAACATTTGCTTCTTTCAACTCCCAGCATATTGCTGTTAAGAAGATGACAGTTCAGATCATACAGTATTTGCTGGAGTTGCCTTTCAGAAGTTAGGAAATAAGAGAGCACATAGCATCATATTCCAGGAAATACCACTGTTTATCTAATACCAGTTAAGGGAGTATAAAATGGAAAAATTTAATTTTTTTCCTCCAACTCTATATTCTGGAACACGTATGTCTTAGCTCATCTGGAGCTAAACAAGACAGGAATTATCCGAATTTTGGTTTTTATAAAGAGATGAAGCCTGTGTGTCAGTGACGCAAAAATCTTATAAGCTAGTTCCTTCACCATTAACACTTATCAGCTCCCTGGGTTCTTTTCCAGGGATAGTGGCAAAGAATACAGATTTTGAGGGGGGACAGCTACAGCATTTTCCCACTTATCTGGCTGCCCTCCTTGCTGAAACCAACCATAAAACCTGAAATGGATCAAAATACATCAATAGGAAAAGCAGAGAAAGCAGCTAGCTCAGGTTCCTGTGAAGTGCAAAGGCTTGACAAAAACAACCAGTGTGGGCATACATAAACATATAAAGCAGGAAATCCCGCAAGCTTAAAAGGGAAGGAGACACCCTGTTTAAAACACAAAGAGAGGTTTAGATGATGACATCATCGCTCTTTTTCCAACAGAAGCTTTGTTTGTTTCTTGTTAATCATTGCTGGTTCTATTTCCTATGAGTAAGCTATATTCCTGTAGGCAGTGGTTTTGGGCTGAAACAGTGTATGAAAATTCTTTTTTACACATTTCCTGTATTAATTTAGGTGTGCCAGTAATACTGCAGTGTGCCCCGAAACCCTATACCAAACCATTACTGAACGTTTAGATTATATCATGTTTTGAGACTACGCAGAGCAGAAGGGTTACTTATGAAAAAGATATTACATGATGGTGCCATGCTATAAATAAGAAGATATTACGTAACTAACTTACCTAGTGGGTGAGGACAGCCAAATCTGCCGGTTTGGTGTTTGCTTATTGATTACGTATGTTCCCATGTCTCCACCCAATTTAACTGTTAGTACTCCACTCTTAAAAGACAAAGAAAGTGAGAAATACAAAATTTGCATCCTGTTACTTTGACAACAGTTACTTCATCTTCATTGGCAGAAACTTACATACCTGTAAGATCAGATTCTCAACCTTCTCCCAGACAATAATAGCTAGGAGAATGCTCATTACATCTAGACTTTAAACCTTCTGGTCAGAGTCTGATTTTAGTGTGTTTGTACCATTCACAATGTTGCTACTCAAATAATACTCTTGAGCTTGGACCCGGCATCCTGAAAAGACCAGACCATTGCAATTTATTTTGCAATGATTAAAACATCATCCAATAACAACTTTTCTATATTAATGAACAGTGTAGAACTGGTGTGGTTCAAAGTCAAGAAACTTTATGTGTCATTACCAAATTTCTGAGCCATGTAATTTTACCTTACTTTCTTCAGTAATGGTAACAGGGAACAAAACCATTTTTTTTCTTGATAATCTGATTCATACCTGAAAAAATGTTCCAGTTCTAAATCCCATGATTCTGGTTTTTCATGAGTCTGGTTTTGCTTTGGTTATGCCACCTTTAGACCATTATCCTGGTGAACATTTATTTTCTCTTTCTTGCTCACGTTTCTTACTGACAACATGATTCATGTTTCTTGTAACAGAGAAAAATATTTTCTGTTCTTTAAGAGTGAAAAAAAACAACAATATTTGGACTGGAGTTGATCTGAATGATACTAATTAAAAAGGGAAATATTTCTACAGAATGCAATGTGATGATTCAGATAATAATTTATTTAGTTTGCAGCATCTCCAATACTTTAAACCCTATAGCACAACAAAGCTTCTTTAAGGGTATCATACCTTTCATGCTTTAGTTAGAAGATACTACTAGAGCTACCTACCATTGCCCAGGCTATTTGCTATGTACAAACACTCACTATGGGGAAAAATACTTTCAGGTATGAGTACCTACTGCCTGCCAACATACTCTGTAGCACAAGCAGCAACCCAAAGCTTCCCTCCCGTACCAAGTAACTCAGGGGAACATATCTCAAGTATCACTAGGCATAAAATAACACTCTCAGGATCTCATTTTTTACCTTGGTTTCATGCTGTTTCTGTGCTTAAGGTATTTATATCTGTGATCAAAACAACAAAATAAAAGGGTCTTCTGGTTAAAAGTCCCATCAGGTCTGTCCTGCCAGCTATTTATATTGGGCATTAGTACAGTGCACAGAAGTGCAAGAACAAGCTACTTTTCTGGTTGTCAGAATTTCAAGCTTTCCATATCTCATGGTCTTGGAATTGTAGAGTTACAGCAGAGTAAGAACGGGATGGAGGATTAAGCCTGCATAATGATATACAGGTTCTGTATATAGCATTCTTCTATGTGGTTTGTAATGCCAATATAAAATATTAAATATTCAGCATGATGTCATGCTACATGTTTCTACAGACACACTATAAGTACACAGGTTTTCAAAGTGTTAACAAAAAATTGTACTATTATTTATACTATGTGTCATACATTTTACAGTACTTCGGAAATACTAGAATATATGACTTGAATTTTTTTTAAGAATTTAAATTGCAAGATACTTTTACCATATTTTAAGAAATACTGCTGTACGTGTTTTGTACTACTGGATGAATGTTTGCTACTTCCTGGTACCAAAAATATTCTTCTAAAGAGATTTTTTTTCCTGAAGACAAAAATATAAATTGCTCAAAGCAATCACATTTACAACAGGCACAGCAGATCTTTATCACATTCGCCACCTTGTGGTTTCCTGCAGCACTGACACAGTTTGTTCAGAATTAAAACCTGGGCTGTTTAACCTTCTGCTTTCAACAGACATTACAGCATATTATTAATTGTCATCATCCTGTCTATATAGTAAAGGACCATTGGTAAAAATTAATATGTAAAAGTACTAACTCTGGAGCTTCACAAGTCAATGTCAAACATAATCCACCATACAGGAGATGGAGAAAGTAATTATGACTCATCAGCTTAACATAATGAAGTGTTTAGGAATACTAAAAAGGTAAATTTCAACCATTGCTGATTTTTGTACTAGGACAGTTACATCAGGATAATAGGTGCTGATATCCTAAAACATACTGAAGAGTAATGTTTAAACAATGCTTTTACCAGAAAAGCAATTAGCTGTAACATTATCTACGTATTTAATTAAAGCAACAAGTAGTATTTGCTAAACAGAAAGCTACTGGCAATATGTCATTTTATATCCTAGCTATCAGAAGTACTGAATGAAAATTATGATGACAAAGCTACACACAAGGACGCCAAAAACTACAGACTTTTGTTTTGGTTTTGTATTTAGCACAGTGAAACCCAAACATCCGATTCAACATCGTGGAGCACAAAACCTTAACTGACAGTGCCAGTAGAAAGCAAACTTGTTGTGGTAGGACATGAAGAAGGAGCAATAGTTATGTGACCTCAAAAAACTGTGTAGCAGACAGCAGAGTAGGGAGAAACAGCACTCTTCTCCAAGTCATGTTTAGAGCTGTAACACATGTAGAAAGCAAACTTGTTGTGGTAGGACATGAAGAAGGAGCAATAGTTATGTGACCTCAAAAAACTGCAGTATTAAAAAACTGTAGCAGACAGTAGAGTAGGGAGAAACAGCACTCTTCTCCACGTCATGTTTAGAGCTGTAACACACAGATTACTTCAGAAACCGAATTTCTATAAAAACTAATAAATTCACTATGCAAATAACACAGACATTTTTATTCCGAGTCTGTCACTCCTGTATTTGAGTGACTGACTACTGAAGGCTCCAGCCATGCAATGTCTCCTGTGACAGTAGCCTCCTCCCCATGTACACTCTGGTCTCACGTCTGCAACAACCTATCCAAACACTGCACCCTCCTGTTGCTTCTCTCCACCAATGGCTGTCATCATTAAAGCCAGGACAAATATACACTACCTGCTCAATACAAATGCTGCTTGTCTGTATTCAGGGCAACCAAAGAAGCTGCTCTAACAGTTACATGTGATGTACTATGCCATGTAGTACACCAGAAGGGAACTGATTGCTATGCCAGATATCTGTGCCTGTTTAGGAAAATTTATAAATCAATGTGAAATTAGAAAACAGTTTCCATCTCCTCTTGTGCTCATTTATTATTCTATATTATGTTTTTCTCTAAACATTTTGAAAATTTTAAAAATTCTGAATCCCTAAATCACACAATGCTATGTGTTACTTCTCACCAGAATTGTTGCCCCAGTCAGTATGCAATAAAGGTGTAAAAATTCATTGTATTTTCAGTGTCAGCACTAAGGTGACTAATTTAAAATTCTCCTTCAAATTATAGGAAAATATCCCCTACAATAATTACTGTGGTCATATAATGTTTAAAACATACCCCTAGAGAGACATCATAATCTTCTGGGGTAAAAGGTTTATCTGCCAAGTCCTCAAAGAAATCTGCCAAGGAGTCCAGTGTTTCTTCAGCCAGCTTCTCATAGGTTGTCTCATCTAAAGAGCTACAAATTACATAGAAGTCTATAATTAGGAGGAAAAGCATGGAAGACAGCATTTTCCCAATAATAAAAACATACCAAGACCACGACTTTGGATGAAACTGTAACCATAAAATGATCTTATAAAACAAGAAGTCATTTTTCTTAAGGTGATGTAACTGACAAGCCACCTTATCAATGGAAGTGAAATTTCAAAATTAGTTGCAATTAGAGATTCTTAACTGAGGAAAAGGTACTTACTTCCTTAGATATACTAACTGCATTTAGTAAACAGCATCAGATTTCAAAGTAATGCATTTTCATAATAGGACTTTGTGTAAATTTTGCTTAGTTTTGAACTCTACAAATAGAGACAAAAGCATCTCCCATTTAGAAATATATGTCATTTGACTCTACAAAACTTGCTGTAGCTATACACAGCTTAGAAATGTCAGTATCGCATGTCATGTTTATGCACAGCATTTGCCTCTTCAACTGGAATTATCCATGCAACCTGGTGATTAGATGTTATTTAAACTGTGCTTATGAACTAACACTTATGAATTACAGACTACTCCAGAGTCTCAAAGCACCATTGTGGCCATCACGTAAGGCTTAAAGCACCTGTGAGACCAACTCTCTTTTACTCCTTAGTGGAACCAAGTGTAGAACAGTTTAATTAACCAAATGTAATTAAATCATGTAAGCTGTTCCATCTCTATCAGTGTCAGCTTTCAACTGAGTGTGTAGAGGGGTGTCCCTACCAACAAACACTTCAGGAAAATAATCTCAGTTTTTGCTAATGCTTATGGCAATGAAACAGTTACTATGGGCTGAATATGTATCAGTTGGTAATAGAAACTTTTAAAAAAGTTTCTTATCCAGTTACTGAAATATGCTCTATGTCACTTATACGAGGGACACCACAAAATGCCTTGGGGCACGGAGAACAGAAAGCCTTTGGATCGGGCAGGATTCATGTACAGGCTCAGGGTCCACTTCAGGCACTTAAAGGCAAGAGCCATTTCAGACACCTGCCATAATCCTTTACTGTGTCTCCGGCTGCTGCATCAGAAGGGGAGAAGTCTCCAACAGTTGCTATGTCACCTTTTCTCAGAACGAGCAGAAATCTCACATCCTCTGGAACGTGTGAAATGGTGCTAGACACCCGCATCTAGGTACACAAGTTATCTGCTAAGCGACTTCGCAAATACACACAAAATGCTTTTAGCTGAAACTGCACTTGTGCTTTACATCACATCAACATTACATTAGTTTGGTAGTATTAGTATGCATTATTCCAAAATACATAACCAATATTTTCATATGAATATCTCAAAATTTTTTTTCACCTTGCATCACTCAGAGTTCCTGCATTTCTCAAATTCATGAGCCAAGCAGTCCTGCTCTTCACATCTGAAGAATATTGTAATTGCTGTTTAAAGTAAGCAGAAACAAAATGGAATTAAAGCTAAAATGTAATTAATTACAAACTACGTATTTATCATATAAATTAAACAGCTCCTTTAAGTCCTTTCCATCCTCATGGAAAATGTTCATATTCTATGTCACAGGGTTAATATGGAAGGAATTATGCAGCTTTAGTCTTTGTATAATTGAAACAATCTAGAATTATCGTTGTCTTCATTATGTAAGCGAATGGAATAAAGCCCCACACCCCCTCATTCACAGAAGAATGAATTAGGAAAAGAGAACTATTCTAACTTTTCTGTTGCTCCATGACAGAATTACTGAGCAGCGTCAGACGGCTTAGGCTCAGAGTTTCCTAAGTATCCACTACTCAAATGCTGCACTAACAACTGGAAGTTAGGAACGTATTAAGCTGAAGCAAACACAAACCCTGAATCCTCCTTATGTACAAAGAGCCAAAACCACTTCAGATTCCATATTTCCAAATTCCGGAAAAGCTGTATCCCCCGGCCAAACACAGTAGCAGAAGTATTTATGTTATCCAGCAGGAGAGGAAGATGGCATGATTTTCGTTTTCTTCCTAACTGGCGCTGACCTTTTGGTTTAATGGTAGAACAGCATTCATGATTGCTTTCTGCGTACTCGTGCAAGGTTCTGGAAACTTCAGACGGAGTTGAAAAGAAAGTGACATTGCAAAGGAGCTATGTCAGCCTCTCTTCAAGCAGGAAGAGCAAAACACAGGCCGATCTCTCTCCATGTGGTGTAGCACCGATCCGCAGCTATTACCAATGAGCTGCCTGCTAGTCCAAAGTCACGACGCAGGCAGAAAGAAGGGCGACACAACGGTACAGGCCGACAAAATACACCACGCTGCCTGTACGTTTGACTGAACCCCCTACCCTACAGCATTTTATACACGCTTAGAATGAAAAGCTACAACACCGCGAGCACGTTCAAGCTCTGTCCAGGCTGAGCGGCTCTAATTCCATCAGTGTGTACCCATATTCCGTTTGCGACCGGAGGCTGCCAACAGCGCTGCCAGCACACAGCCAGCACCTGCCTCCGCGCACCTCACCCGGCTGAGGGCGGCCAGCACGGCCTCTGCGCCTGCAGAGGGGCAGGGACGAGCGCGCCAGCCCCCGCGGCACGGGGAGAATGAGAAAGCAGAAGGCAGGCGGCAGACAGGGAAGGAGGGAGGACGCTGCCGGCCGGCTTGCGAGGAGGCGCGGCGGTGGCGCTGGCTGTCCTGGCTGCCGCAGACCTGTTCAGAGCCGGCGGCCGCCTCGGGAACCCGGCCTGCCGCCCTTCCCTCCCGCCGCCCCAGCCGGCGCTCGGCCACGGCCGCTCCGCCCGCCGCCG
>NW_024372147.1:5857059-6062471 GCF_014805655.1 Passer montanus | reverse complement strand
GCCACCGCCCCCCCGCGGCGGCGCGAGGAGGGCGCGGAGGCCGCGCGGGCCGGGCCCTGAGGGCTGGTTCGGGCGCGCGGCCGAGCCGAGCCGAGCCGAGCACAACGTGCGGGTCTTGCCTTCCCCCAGCCACTGCTGGCTCCAGCCTAGCAGCGCCAGGACAAATCAAATCCAAGTGCTTTGGTACCGAGACAGCACAGGCGTATCGGAGCCGAGCACGCTCTGTCCGCCCGGCGAGGCTTTCGAGGCGGCCGCGGTTTCCCCGCCAGCCTTATCCCGGCGTCCTCGCCCCGCCTGCAGCGCGGCCTGGCACGGCTGTCCCTAGGGAACGGGTGCTAGGCCCGGTGTGCTGCTGTGGCTCCCGTCGGCGAGATCTCGACCCCGACGTGTCGCAGAGACGAGGAGCTCGGCAGTGAGCGCTCCGGGCGAGCGCCTGCAGGCATCGCTCAGGCAGAGCGGCTCGCTGAGGAGATTTACAAGGAGCTGGCGCCTGCGAAAAATAACGATTAGAAGCCACACTACGCACCAAGCATTCACTCAGGGACCCGGTCGATTTTCTGTGACAGGAAGTATTCTGATCTACGTCCTGTAGGTAAAATGTTTCCCTGAGCCAGTAAAGGGAAAACAAACACATAACTTATCACACCTGACATTTCCCACTGAGTTACATAAGTGCTGGTGATGCCATACTATCAGCAGTATGCGAAGATGCAGATTCTCAGCCAGACATGTCGTATTGTTACTTAAACTAAAAGACATAAACTAGGTTTGCAAGTAGATGAGAGGTAAGAAATAATTTCTGTAAAAAGTTTTCTTAAAAACCAAAACAGTTTCTGTGGGAACACAGACAACTTTCACTTCACAGCCTTCCGCAGGACAGGACCAAAAGCTTCAGAAGCTTACCACTTAAGCATAAAAATACATACTGTGTGATGCATTTTTATATTTCAAAAACTCTTAATTACAGTAAGCAGCTAGTTGCTCTGAGCCACCTGATCTAGTTGAAGATGTCCCTGCTCATGACAGACGGGTTAGACTAGGTGACCTTGAAAGGTCCCTTCCCATCCAAGCTGTTCTATTGATTCTGTGACATTCCTCTGCATTAGGGAATGAGTTATCAAGTTTCTCACCAAGATCTGTAATTTTGTAATATTTTTCTATAAGCCAAAGTTATTTTACTTTACACAAGGGGAAAAAGCTCAAACAAGCCGCTTGCGCAAATTTCAACTGAAATTACGAAGTCTGTTGTACCTAAAAGCTGTTTCTATCAAACCGTTATCTAACTCAGCCAGCTTCTTGTCTGTTTTCAACAGACTCGTATGTGTTCCTTTGTTACCAGTGTTCTTCTTAGTTTGTGTTCTTGTCCTATTTTGTGGGGGAGGTTTTAATACATCAAGCAGATTTAAGATACTCTTTAGTTCCTTGAAGAACAATCCATTCTTAGCCCTGCTGGGAGAAGCTACTTATGTTTCTACAAGTAATAATGGTTTACAGACCAAGATAAGGCTTGCAGGAACAAATTACTTGTATCAGCCCACAGAAATCATTGGTAAAGCAAGCGGCTGATTTTTCATACCTTGGTAGTTACGGGGGAAAACAGCTAGAAGAAAGGAAGAATACCTGTTCTTTTATGTAGTATTTAATCTATTTAAAGATGGTGCTTATTTATATAGCTTGCCTCTCCTATAAAAAGAACCTCAGATTTTTTTTTATTATCCACCTAGTTTCACAGTAATTTTTCTCTAGTCATCCAAGTCATACACAACTCTCAACAGGAAATGTTCATTTTGTCTTTCTAAGTTAATGACAAATCAATGAATTCATGTGGATTAAATATTTTCTCTAGTACTAGCAATTTCACATACCAAATTTTTATAAATTTAACAACAGTTACTTCAAATGTGAAGTTAGTGAATTTTACAAGATGCTATTACCAAGCAGTCACACAACTTCTAAAGGGATCATATTAGGGATTAGCAAATTCAACAATGGTTTCTTAATGTTTTTTCATCTTGGTTCCTGTCCCTTAGAACAACAGGAACAATTAATGTTCATATCACAATATGTGTCGGTATTTTTATGCTGGCGTAAAATACCTGTGAAGGAGTTCCAGATGCAGAAGCACTGCAGAGTCATGCCCCACACATTCAGTCTGGAAAGAGCTGATATATTTTTTACTTTAAGCAAATATTAAATGTTTCAGCAATGGCTTCTATGAAGAAGAGGGGGAGTGTGCTACTGATTGCTCTTGTATCACTGTCTAGTGGAAGGGTTTGGGAAAATACTGTTGAGTTGTATGAATTAAATTGCCCACGACAGAGGGATTGTATACAAAAGATGTCTCAGTCTCTGAATTGTTTGGTATAGACATTCTGGTTTTGGACAGAATTGTAGGAACAAATACAGTTGCAGTTAAGTTGTGAATCCTTTGGGATCTTCCTGTGAACAAATGATTCAAATGCTATAGTCACTAGGTATCTGGGGGAAAATTGTCATGTGTGTTCTTTATGAAGGTTAATTGGGTGCTTAAATGTTTTTCCCCAAATGACTAACAACAAGTAAAGTATCTGCTTTGCACAGAGACACATTCTAAATATCCTGTACACTGTCCATAAAGGACCAGACATTTGACAGAGATGTTCAAAATGTTTTACTCATAGGACGTGCAGATTGGTGTTGCTTTTCTGAGAGCTGCAGAATAATTATCTTGTTGAGATTAAGCAAGTCTAATCTTAAGCAAGTCTAATTTTAAAGCCTAGAAAAGTGGTAATCATGAAACGCAGGCTGCAAGCAAAGGAAGCCTTAGACTCTGCATACTTAAAAAAAAACAACAAACCCCTTTAAATTTCTCTATACTGTGCATAATTAAGGAATTATTCATCTTATTCATCAGGATTATAAGATTACATCAAAGTAAAATTTAAAAAAAAAAACACCATCACCTTCCCCCACCAAGCCAAGACAAAAAAAAATCCACCACACCAAATCCTTAAAAGAAAAATTCTATACAGGTACAAAGAATAATTCTAGGAATTTAAATGCCAAGTTCAGGTTTTGTCAATTTAGCAGGTTTACTACACTTACTCCTAGAAGACATTACCAATAGCTTTAGTAGCTTCCTAAGTGACATCTCTGAAAATTTTTAAATACACCACTGCATTGAAACATGAAATCTTGAATTGATGATCACTGGCATTTGAGATTATCTCCATGTTAGTTGGGAAATTAGGGAAGCAAAACAGTTTCTGTAGTTACCCTAAAATAATTGCCCATACTGAAAAACCTGAACTGGTTTTATAAAGCAGTGCCTGCTGAGTATGTTCCTTTGGCTTTCCTGCTCTAATTTCAAGTTTCCCTTTTCCTTTTAGAGCTGGTAAAGACAGATGCCATGTTTGTCATATCTCAAGAGGCTTCTTAAGACTGTCCCATGAAGGCAGAGAAATGCAAGAACGATTAAGTCCAGTATAGATCAATAGCAGGATGACAGCAGTGATAGTCTTCAGAATAAAATCTTTTATTCATCAATAAAACTATAGTTTACAGTAGTATTTTCTAAATAAATTATAGAATTTCTCTTTTACAAGAAATAAAGTAAAATCAAAAATATTTCAAGAACAATATATGTACACAACATAAGGCCTTGTTATAAATAACATTTTTATCTCCTTTTTACCAACAGTAAAAGTATCTTTAGAAGCTCATTTTCATATGGTATGTGCAGAGATTTGCCCTAACCCTCATACAACATCAGTTCCAGTTTCCACTGATGTGGAACTAAGCAATTAGAAAAATGTGTCAGAAAAATGAAACTGATTTTATTCACCACTGTGTTTATTTTTAAATAGGTAAAGTAGGTAATAGATTTTGCTTGTGCATAGTTACAGAATGCATGCAAATGAAACCACTAGAGAGCTGATAAGAAAATATTTCTTCAGAGTCCAAAAAATGTGATTGGCAATATTGTAGAAAGCAGCCTGAATACACAGTTCTTCACAGTTGAGCAAGCAACAGCAGATGACAGCAGAGTGTGGAATGTTTCATGTCATTTTTGTCAAGTCCATCAATTCTTTCTATGGTTCAAAGATCCTGACACTTCTTAGAATTAGTTCTGTTGATTATTACTCTTTGTCTATTAGGCTCAGCAGAGTCCTCCTTCTGAAACAAGGAGTGCAGAAAGTGCTCTTCATTAACCATGGTCACTTCCCTTAGTTTTACTCTTCTTGTATTCTTTGTTACTGGAAATACAGAAATGACAAGTTAAGAGTTGTGTTTACTTGTTTTCTTACAGAATTATACACAGGGTAACATTTTTCTTCCCCTAAACAGACTGCAGTACAATTTGGCAGTGATTCTCTTATGACCATGAGCCCTGATCAAAAGCACGGAGATCTCTTGTACAACAGCAAACCCCTCCGTGTTGTGCAGGAATTGCAGTACACTTGTATTACATGAACTAGAACTACTTGCTGCAAAATGCTGAACACTGTGGATATCAGAGAAACATAACAATCTGAGATCACTCAGCAGTTAACAACAGCTTATTTTTATCTTGCAAAACTGTGGTATTTACTACTTAAAAAGTAACAGTCTTCATATGTCATGAATAACAGTGCTCTCAGTTTTCGCATGATGGTCTTCCCCCAGATGAAAAATCATACCTATCAAAAAACTTTCAGGCACAACTAATGTTCAAAAAATACCAAAACAAAACAAAAACAGCAGCAACAACAAACAAAACAAAACACAAAAAAAACCCCAAACAGCAACAACAAAAAAAACAAAACAAAAAAAAAACAACAAACAACAAAAAAAAAAAAACCCAAACCCAAAAACAAACAAAACAAAAACAGCAGCAACAACAAACAAAACAAAACACAAAAAAAACCCCAAACAAAAACAACAACAACAAAACCCAAACCCAAAAAACCCCGAAATAATTAATAATCTTAATGGATTACAGTTTTCTAAGCTACCCTCATGTCATAGAAACAGCTGGTCACTTCTTGGCATCCCTGTAGAGTTAGAGATGAACTGAAAAGAAACTCTTTTTTACTGAACATTTTGTTATGACAACTCAAACTGAAGTGATAGCTGAAGAATATATTTCAGTAAACTGAATGCATCTCAGCTGACATATCCAAAATGAAGCAAGACACAAAATCAAAACAAAGGGATCTGTAATGACCTTACTCTAAAACCTTATTAAAACACATTACAAAGATGTAAGGTTCCATTTATTAAACAGATTTTTAATGTTTCCTTTACATTATGCTTTTTGATACAAGCACTTAACTAACCTTTAAATAGTTTGACAACAGTCTAACTATGATTATGAACAAAAAATCTGAAGGCATTTAAGTTTATATCAGATAAAGGTAACCAGTAGATTTAAATCAATATTTTTGTTATCACTTCTAGCACTACCCCTTGAACCTTGAGGAATAATATTTCAGTATTGTTCCATGAAAACTTTAAACTCCCTACTGTACTGTGCACCAGTGTTAGGGTGTTCATAATCACTGATGCCATTGAGCACAGTGCCAGTTTCTCAGGTGCTGTTTGCTCGCTCTCTCAGGAACTGTGGTCTGGCAAGTAGAGTTGATGGACATATTAGCACCTGAATGTGCTAAGGCAGTAAAGTACTTAGAAAGTACAGAACAATTTAATATGTGAAGTGAAATTGTTGGACAAGTGAGTGAAATTAAAGAAAGTGGTATTCTAAAATCAATGTGATGTAAAGCTAACAGGAACTTTTAATTAATTTTACTGCTTTTCACTAAGGTGGCTATTGGTATGCAGGACATGATCCTCTGGGCAACATTGTATCCACTACACAACTTTTGGGGTTTCATTGATTACAGATAAAGGAAACTTTTTTAAATTTTTTTTTTAATAAAAACTGGGTTTGGCTGTAGCAGTTTGGTCCAAAATGATAAATAATGCACAAATGACATTACAGGAATCATTCCTATAATCATTGCCTGAGATGTCTCACACTCGGTATATAACACAATAATGTATATATTTATGTAATAAAATACAATGTTTGAGCCTACTTGAGGCATTTTGTTGCGGAGCATTTTTGTGCTCCAGTTCTCTTTCCATGGATATGTTTTTGAGCTGATTTATTGCCTCTTACAGTGTTTTAAAAGCACCAGGCATGAGAACATGTAGTTCCGTGATAATACGTGCTGGCATTTTAGCACTTGGCTTCCTCAGGCAACATATTGCTTGTGATCTGAATTGGTACCTTTTTAATCGAATCAAGCACCTAATTCCTGTGTCTGATTTTCATGCAAGGGTAACTAAAATGTTCTTTCTTACATATGTTTCTTCTGCAAGAACAGCTCTGCCAAACTACATTTGAGTGCTCATTTGTTTTTCACCTCCGACCAGGTTTCAGTTTTATGGGACACATAGGCCTCATTTTTTCCTCTTCTGTTTGGGATCATGCATGGATGGATACAGGGAAAACAGATAAAACAGAGGAAATGAGCTGTTAACTGTGCTGCATAAAACAAGTTGGTTTGCCCCTTTCAGCCTTGAACAGCTTTCTGTTTTGAGGAGAGTGCTTGATTGACTCTACATGTACACATAACATTTTAAACATTATTATACTTTCAGGGGAAAGAAAGGATGCCTGTAAGTGAGGAAGTCTTAATTCCTTTCTCATAATTCCAGTATTCAGGTTCAGTCTACCGAGCTTTTCTACCAGTATCTTCAGAGGAGATGGTGAGGCAGAGAAACTGAAGTTTCCATAAAAAGAGCAACATACCAAAATTTGAGGTATGCTGTGCAGTGTGACTGCACAACTTCTAGCTTGGTTTTTTTTTATGTATTCTGCCTGGGAATGGCTTTAATTTCAGCTGCACTTTTTATTATTCCACAAAGAACCTTGAAGACAACTACATCATTATTAAAATTTAATTGAAATTATGGGACAGAGTACAGAAGAAAAGGAGTACTGAAGAGTAAGAAGAGTCAGAAAGTTTTGACAGCTTCTGAACAAGCATTTTATAGGCCAATAATTGTTAATCAGCATACCTATGCATCTACAGTGGCTTTGAAAGACATAATTAATCTTCAATATTATTTTAAGACTTCAAAATCCTATAATAAAATTGGCATTTGGAAATAAACCACATCATAAGTAATTTTAAATGTAATAGTATAATCTATGCAATCCTTCTGACACAAATCAAAACTACACTAATCAGGTTCTAAGTACACTGAGCTTGCTCATCACTACAATTTTTCCATTATTTTATTTTACTGAAGCCCTTCTCAATCCATATTTTCAGTAGCAGTGACGTTTAAATATAAATTTTATGAGCCTTTCCTTTAACAGCAGGAAGCAATGCTGCATTTTCATGTGAAAACTTCTGTACTACCCAAGAATTTTGCATAGTAGTTAAATACACAGAAGTATTCTGTAAGTGAAAAATAATTCATTAATGAAATCCTATAGGCAGGATCTATATTTATTTAAGATCCTATAGACTGGACACATATTTATTTATTAATTTAAATATTATATGTACCACCAGATGACTTAACATATGCAACATCACAATGGAACAAATGTTTCAAACATTTTTCACTGCTGTTTACATGCACGTCCTTTTTCTGTTGGAAGTATAAGGGAAATCAAGCCTACTTGAATTAAATCAATTAAATACCTAAGCCTTACTACTTACTTACTGATTTTACTGACATTGTAGTACAGTATACCAGCTATCTTTATAAATAATTTCATGGGAAGGCAAAGAAAACACAGTAGGATAGTTTATAATAACATGTGTTACTTTTTTAGCTAGAGAAAACTCAATTAAAAATTTGATACTTCACTGCAAAACAGAAGGAGTAAGGTGACTTTTATTCCTTACTTTTTAAGTGGAATTATCATTTTTAAGGCGCTCCATAGTGATGCTGGACTAAGGTCTTCAGGATTGGTCGCACTTGTTATGGAACTTTTGCAGTATTGGACTTCTGTCTTTTACTAATCAAATTCCATAGAACACTGAGACACTGACAACAGCATTTGTTGACGATGCCTGAACTGAAACCAATCTTAAGGGCTTCAAGGGAATTTTAAAAGAGATTAAATTTATTTACAGAGAAACAAGGAAACCCTGTTTTGTGGATTTCTGCATCAAAGTGCTAAATGGAAGTGTGTTACCTTCTCTGTTTCTGGCTTACATACAAGAAACCTGTTTATCTCAGACAGAATCTTTTGTTTCCAACTGTCTGATCTATCATTGTATTACATATTCATAAAAGCAAGAAGACTTTAATGTTTGAATTTATGCAGAGAAACATTTCAAATTTAGAAGTTTCTCCTGTACCTCCTATCTTTTATTTCTTATTTATTATTAATTTTATTTATTATTTATTCCTTCTATTTGATTGATAATTAAAATTATTTGTATTAATCAGTATCATAACTATGTTACTAGAATAATTTGAAATAATTTAGATTGTCTTATACCTACTGCTCATTGCAGATGATGCTTAGTCATATTCTAGTCATAAAAGCTAGATTTCTTAAGCTATTATCTGGGTTAAAAGTTTTATGAGAAAATAAACCAATGTAACTTAAAAGTAAACTTGATTTGAAAATGTACTTAATGGTGCTTCTCAGAGTAGCAGGTGAAAAAAATGCTAGTTTGAACTTGGTCTTTTATCAGTATTAAGGAATTATGAGCCCAGACCAGCATTCAGTTGTGAACCCAAGATGTCTCTCTACTTGTGTCCTGGAACAAGAATTCTTGTAACCTGCTGTTACCAGGTACATTCTCAGTTTTGACATCAGCAGCATAGTGTAAGTTTGCTTGGAGTTCCCTTAATATAACACCTCAAATCCAATACTATTACCTGTAAGAGGAATTTTTTTTTTTTTACAACTTTTTTTTCTGTTCCAACTCACCTTACTCGACTATCAGAATTTCCACACAAAACTGTTCAGACAATGCCATTTTAAAGCTGCTCTTTATAGTAGATTAACACAATGTCATTTTATGACAATTATTTTCTATACATGGGACCAAAAATTCATAGCTCTTACTTCACTGGTGGACTAAAATTTGTCCAAAAGAGTTAGCATTTTAGCATTTCAAAACAGGAGGCAAAGACATCAAAGGATTAATGGTGCCGAAAATTAAGCAAGTTAAGGTTTTTTCATTAAAATATATAGTGGGTAAGACTTCAGCAGCCTTCCTTGTGGTAGAAACACAAAGATTATGGATCACAGGGTTAAAGGAAAATCTGCAAATGCCATTTAAAACTATGTTTTTCTCCTTGCATTTTGATCTTTTAAAAGTACATCTTGTAACCTTTCATTGATTTGCTTTATTTTTGAGATGTCCATTAGAAATGACTAGCCTGTTCCTAGTGTTCTCAAAAACATGCATCTTTTCCTTCTAACATGCATTTAATCATCCTTCTATAAAAGCAAAATTGTCTTCTGGCCAGCACTTATACTTTAGTATAATCAGGTTTTCCTAGCCACAGGCTAATTGTTGTTTCCAGGTCCACTGAAGGATATTATGGGGCATCAGGAAGTATCAGATTAGTAGATGGACAGCATACTATTCCTGTTTCTTCCACAAACACCTCAGGATGCATACAGGGTATATGTGAATAAGTTAAAGCTCACTGCCACAACAATCTCAAAACAGTTAAGTAGGCATCAATACAGGGTGTGGGACATGAGACAGAAGGCAGGGGTAAGTAACTTCTCAAGATGAGTTTGCTTAAGAAGTAACGTGTGCTTAGCTGTGGTATCCAATTTCCTTGAAGACAGCATACCTAGGGAGTTAAGCCATTATCTTGTTATTGAATTTTGAATTTGTTTTTCTTCAAGGTGCTGAGGAAGGGTGCTGCTAGTTCCAAAAAGCATCTGATTCTCTCCACTTAAGACCTATTTATTCTTCCACACCTTTGCTCAGGGGAATAAACAGTGGGTATTTGTATGACATCCAAAGTTGGGTTTTAATTATTCTTCTGTTGATATTCATCAGTGGAATACTCATCTACTTGCTGCAGTCTCTGAGACATAATAGTAATGAATGTTCTACAAGCTGAAAACTAACTAAAGTGATGATTATCACACCTGAAACTCATACAGACACCATTACAAAAGGTGTTACCTGTGCCTGTCACTAGATTTTCAGAGCATTCCACCATCCATCCTACAGACTTCAAATTGAAAAAGAAATACTTCACAGTGCTAAGCAGTATTATTCTTAAAGAAAACCGTTGCTTTATAAACTAAATTCAAAAGCTATGAAGAAGAAATTGTTTCACTGTTTAAAGGGTGCCAAAAGAACCACAGATCAGCACAGGCTAAAGGGACCATAAGAGGCTATCTAATTCAGCCTTTTGCAGGAAAGGCAGCCTGGATGAGATTATTGAGCATCACTGTCCAGCTGTGTCTTGAGAACCTCCTGTGATGGGGATTTTACTGCATATCCCTGGGGAAGTTGTTCCAGTGAATCATTTGTCATTATAAAATCACACTCATTGTAAATAATTTTCCTTGAATAATTCTCATTGTAAAAACAGTCCTTTCTTACATAGAGAGGAAATTTCCCTCACTACAACTTGTATCCACTGCCTCTAGAGAAAAGGAGGTTCTCAATACTATCTGTAGTCATGCCTTTAAGTTGTGGAAAACTGTGTTGAGGTCCCTCCTGAAAATTCCTGAGAAAGACCTAACTTTTGGATAACTTTTGGACTGAAAAGACCTAACTTTTACAGTCTGTCTTCAAATGTCAAGTTCTCCCCATCCTTGACCGTCTTTATGGCACTCCTTTGACCCATCTTCAGTCCGTCCACATCTGTTTTGGAACTGTGGGGGCCAGAACTGGACACACTACTCCATGTGCGGTCTGACAAGTTCTGGTGAAGTGGGATGGTCACCCCTCTCTCTGTTCATAGTGCCCCTGAGATGCATCTGAGGAACCACTTTGCCTCAGTAGCTGCAGCAGTGCACTGCTGACCTGGTGTCTGTGTGCTGTCTGCTGGGACCCCTGGGCTCCTCTTGGCAAGGCTGTTCCACAGCTCATGGCTCCTAGCCTGGCTGGGCTCCGGTTTTGTGCTCCCAGGTGCAGGACTCTGCACTTCCTTGGTTGAACTTCACACAGTTCTTGTAGACCAGTCTTCCAGCCTGTTCATATCTCTGAAAGGTGGCTCTCCCTGCTGACAAGTCCCCCTCAACACCCAGTTTAGTGACACACCAAACGTGGTGAGGGTGCTTTTGGTCCCATCCAGATCATCCATGGAGATGCTACAGCATGGAGTCCAGTACTGATCTCTGGGGGGCCCCACCTGGCACAGGCTGCCAGCCTCAGTAAAACACGTTGATTACCTATGAGATGATTCCTGCTCATTTCACAGATCACTGCCATGCAGTCTATATTTGACATTTGTCTAGCTGTGGGACACATGATACCTGTCAAATGCTTTACTGAAGTGCAGGCAAGCAACATGCACTGCTTTCTCCATATTGACTGAATATGGTAATTTGTTTTAGAAAGGTGATCAGGTTAGCCTGGCATGATTTGTCTGTGATAAATCTGTGCTGGATTTTCCCAGTCACTTGCTTCACTTAATTGGTAATAGTTGCTAGGAGGCTTGTTCTGCCACTTTTCCAGGGGCTGCAATAAGGATACTAGGACCTCTTTTGGGCCATTCTTACCGACAGGTATGAGATCTGCCCTCTTCCAGTCATCAGGGATACCCCCTGATCTCTATGAATTTTCAGAAATAATTGGACAGTGGCCCTGCAACAATACCAGCAACTTCTGCTGACACCCTGGGGTATATTCCCTCCTGGGCCTTGCATTTATGTGGGTTGAGCACTTGCAGGCCATTACTGGTGGGTCAACACGTGTGTTGTAGCTGTTTGATCCTGGGAGTTATGGTCTGGTTCCTGCCACTCCACTGAAGGTACTGAGAACCTTTGTCTTGCCAGCATTATCTGTAACTTTTTTCCCTGCCTGGTCTCGTAATGGGCCTGTGTCTTCCCTGGGCTTCTGCTTAACTGCTGCCTTAGTTTGCAATGCAAGATGTAACCAAAAGTATGTATTCTATCACCATCTGTTAAAACTAGGTGGTGAAGTGTTCTTTCTCTCTTCCATGACTCATCCCTGATAACTCCCTCGGGAAGGGGTGGGGGTGGATATCTTCTGCTAATGGGCCATCCAGCCTCACTGCATGACTGATAAAATTTTATCATCCCGCTGTGAGATGCTCCGCCCAGGGGGAGGAACCAAGCATTCTACATCTAATTGACCAGTGGTACTTGCTACTGTTTTGTGTCAGTGGAGGCAGGACAGACAACAACTCCCCTAAGTGTGCTGGACTATTAAATTAGTAGCTATTAACTGAGTACTATACTCAACACTTAAGCATTGCTGACTAAGAAGAAGGAAAAAAACATCAGTGGCACAGCCTACAGAAAAAGGGAATATGACAAACATTTCATCTTGATGTGAGATCAGACACAAACATGTTTCATCTGAACACAAGAATTTTTTTTTTCTAGACAGATAATTACTAAAACAACTTTTACAAGGATGTGGCAGAGTTCCCATTGCTGGAGGTTTTTAAGCTGCGGTGCAAAAGTGTGTTAGATAACTTATCTAGGCTCCCTTTTGCGCAACAAATTGGACTGGATGATCTCCTGAGGCTCTGTCAATCTGAGCTGTTTTATGATTCTAAGATAGTATGGATTTCTTAAGACAAAGATCAGGTAACTCTAGGGATAAGAAAAATAAAGAATACAATAAATTTTATCCAGAAAGGAAACAACCATGTATCTGTTAGAACAGATTTTCCTATATTAGAAACTGTTAGAAACATGAACAAACTTCCCTCCTTTGATTCTTCATCTCTGGTACAATTCTTGCCATGAGAGTCAAGGGGAAATATTACTAAAATAATGTCAGAATTGTTTATGATTTATGAAAATAAGCCTTTGGGAAAAAAGGCCAAGCTTAACATACCTGTCCCTGCATTTATACTGACAATTTCAGAACAGCCTAAAAAAATTAGATACAAAAAACTTCACTCAAGTGGAACTTGAATTGGGTGCCTACTGCCTTTATATCTGTGGAATTTGAACTATGGGTACGAAGAGAACATTTGAAACACAGGTGATATGAAGACAACAAAATACAGACTTGACTTTATCTTTCAGCAGTCAGATAAATTGCTTACTTGGAACTGAAACAGCAAAGAAAAGATACATTTTTAATCAGCTGTCATAATTGAACAACCTTTAACATGAGAAGAGGGGGCCACTGATATATTTCACACTGAGCTCTACTGGCTTAAAAATCAGTGGCATAAACACAGAACTTTCCAACTTGAGAAATTTTAATCTCTATATTGCGAAGTATTCTACATGAAGATGAAAGATTTTATTATTGCTGTTGATTTGGGGTTTGGTTTTTTTCCATCCAATAGGAAATAACAGAAAAGGTCTCCTACCATTAGAGAAAAATGAAAAGGTGTTTTAGCATACTTCATTATTAATTCAATAGTTAATATGCATATAAATTCTTTAGCGGCTTCCTTTGGGAAATCATACCTATGCAAACTTATGCATTTTCATACAAAAAAATACCTCAATAAACCTCTGAATTGAAGTTTAGCAGGTATTTTAGTCACTTACTGAGCCTGAGTCAAAGCAATTACAAGCACAAAAGCCCATTAGAAACAGTTTGTCAACTTACTAAATAGACATCCAAAACTGAAGCATTATCATTTTCCATTTCCAATGTGCTCTGTTCTGAAGTCAAATAGATGGCACTGTCTCCCAAAGTGAATGTTGAACTTGAAGGTAACCCCTTACTGCAAAGAGAAGGGAGAGTACAGTCAACCAAAAGCCCAAGTTACAAAGCTTAGTCATAACTGAAAATTTAAAAGTAAATTCCTCTATTAAACATAAAAATCTTCAAAATACTTGGAAAAAATGAATGAAATAAATAAATATAGATATATTGACAATGGCTGAATAACTGAAAGCTCATATTTGACTAATTGTACAATTTATTTTTGCATTTACTAAAATTTTATCAGAAAATATGCTATTCCTGAACTTTAATATTTATTTAATGAATGAAACTATGTCACAGTAAATGTCATATAATTTCATTAATCTCAAAATGCATTACTTCCACATTATACGTGGTGTAAATTTTGGCAGCATTTTGTAATTTAAAATAGTAAGCAATTAAGCACATTGTAACATTAGTAACATTGGACTTCTCCATGCAGACACAGTTCACTAGCAGCCATAAGTTCAGAAGGGAAATTGGGAGAGCAATAGTGTATTGTAATTAGTGATCACACCTATGCAAGGAAGTGATGTATACAGAGCAGGTGCACTCTACTTTATTCATTGATTGATTTTTTTGTTCTCTGCCTTACAGAAATAATGTGAAACTGCAAATGCACCTCCACAGAAATCTCACTTTGTAACACACTTGGTCAACAAAGCTGAAACTCTCAAAGGTGTTCTAATGGAGTCAGATGTCCCTTATCGCATATCTTACTAGCTGCCAGAAATTAGGCTCCAGGCTGCCTTGAAAACTCAACTGTCAGTTGTGCAGGGACATATTTTAGATGTTCTTACCTGTTTACTGACAAGGTGAAAAGGAAAAATTCTGAATTATAACTTGGTATGGAAACATGGTTACAGCCATCAGTCCAGATATGACAAATTTCCCCCTCCCTTTGTACTAGTTTAAGTATATTTCAGATGTGATAGAACTTCAGAAAGGGTAAAACTAGCATGCACAATTCAACATGCAGAAACTAGCACGTAAAATTGAGATTCAAATGCTCAACAAAATAATGAATCAATGTCATCCTGGAACAGAGCTTTACATTCACCACATTACAATGTTCCTTTTATCATATAATGCACTTGACATTTTTTAAAAAGCAAGACTATTTCTCTTGTACTAGGATGACCCAGGTCCCATTGACTTAGCATTATTGTCATATGTGTAACTTGAATTCTATTGAGTAGTGTAAG
Organism: Passer montanus; assembly: GCF_014805655.1. Lineage (NCBI taxonomy): Eukaryota > Metazoa > Chordata > Aves > Passeriformes > Passeridae > Passer > Passer montanus. The sequence goes on along the minus strand of NW_024372147.1, from coordinate 6,047,425 downwards.
AGAGTAAAAAATGCATCATCATAGCTGCATTTATTGCCAGTTTTAATGCAGCCTGATTTTAATGAGACTGATAAGGCAAAGCCATATTGGGGGTGGCACAGGAGAGAACAAGTGAAATGCCCACATACACAGTGTTTCAGAAAGAGTAATTCAGAGGAACAGAGTTTTAATAGAGTTTCTACAGTGCACTGAATTCTTATCGTTAATTCTTAGGTTGAATAAGAAAAGCCAAGCAAAAAAACCCCAAAAAACAAAAAAAAAAAACAAAAAACAAAAAAACAAAACAAACAAAAAACCCAACAACAACAACAAAAAACCACACAAAAAAACCCCAACAAAAACAAAAACCCACCACCAAAAACCAAAACCAACCAACAACAACAACAACAAACCACACAAAAAAACCCACCACCAAAAACCAAAACCAAACAAACAAAAACAAAACAACCAACCAAAAAAACCCCAACAAAACCCCAAAAAACAAACAAACAAAAAAAAACCCCCAACACTTTTTATAAGTACTTTCTCTCATTCAGTAATGACCAGCCATAAGAAGCATGCTCAGCTATGTTAAAAAAACCCCAACAAAACCCCAAAAAACAAACAAACAAAAAAAACCCCCAAACACTTTTTACAGGTACTTTCTCTGATTAAGTAATGACCAGCCATAAGGAGCATGCTCAGCTATGTCGTTGCCCTCCTCTGGCTAATACATTCTATTTGATCTTGGTCTTAATTAAAAAAAGAAAAAAAAAAGGCAAAAATAATTCCATCATTACAGAACTGGGAAAGCTTTGTTTAAGCCACAATTACATGTTGTTTCAATCATAGTCAAATTTTCTTTCCCCTCCTCTGGCTAATACATTCTATTTGATCTTGGTCTTAATTTAAAAAAGAAAAAAAAAGAAAAAAAAAGGCAAAAATAATCCCATCATTACAGAACTGGGAAAGCTTTATTTAAGCCACAATTACATATTGTTTCAATCATAGTCAAATTTTCTTTCATGTGGGGATACCCCTATTGTCTCAGTGCATCTCTTCATAGCATTTGAGCATTTAAGCCTTTTTCTTCCACCTGACTGCTTATTTTTATGAAGCATGTGTGAATTTAGTCCACTATCAATCAGATTCAGACAAAGTCGTCTAAGCTTCAGAAGCTAATAGTAGTGTGTGGACAGACAGAACATTGAAATTTAACACACAAAAGTTTGTTTTTGTAGAACACCAACTGGCAAAAGGCGTGCTTAATTGTCCTTACAACAGAAATACTTGTAAATCCCTGTCACTGGAAAAAAGTGGCAGAACACCATTTCAAAGTCTGGATGCTTCAGGAAGCTTGACTATGTAAGTGAACAAACCCACAATGCCTCAAAGCCTTCCAAAATTCAAAGTGGTCGCCACCAAGAAACAGCAACACAAAGGTAAGACAAAAAATTGAAAAATATACAGATAAGAAGAAAAAAGAAGGCAGAAGTCCAGACAACATATATGTCCTCCAGAAACGAGGCACAGAAGGCATAAAGAGAAAGAAGAATTAGATTTCATATAGATTTTTCCCCTTAGGCTCAGGTGTATCAGAAGAATACAGCTCACAGTATCTTGGCATTGCTCTGAAGAGGGAGGTGAAGCGCCCCTTTATGCATCATGGCATTTTGTTTGGGTTTGGGACTGGAAAGTCCCATGAGACCTGCTGAAAAATATCTTGAAAAAATATTTTCTATATTCTTGGGATATTTAAACAAGAATTGTAAAACATCTACAGTTTGAAACATTTTAAAATATTTTAAAGCAAGTTTCAAACATTTCCAGAAGCACCATTGACCTTCTTCAGCTCTTCGCAATTCTAAAAGCCATGTCAAGTGAAACGTCAGTCATAGTGCTTAGGGCATTCAGATTTGTCATCTTAAATTTAACTCATCAGTACTAAATAGGAAACCTTTTCCTGGAAGGGGAAAAAATCTTTTATCACTTATAATAAGTCCTAATACAATATGTAAGTATTTAATGTCCTAAGACAAAACAAATAAGCCTTTTCAAAGAAGTGGTTTTGGACTAATAATTGCATTTCTTAGTAGAAAACAGACCCTTTAGGTAATAAAATATCTCTGCACCAAATATAAACCTACTTGAGGAATGGAAAATATTTGAAAATTTTAATAGAAGCAATAAATTGTCAATTCTGTTCATTTATTAAAGGAATACTTGAGATTGCTGATGACAAAACCACTTGACTGAGAAACAGTTTCATGGAAAAGAAACCAGCTGTCTTCTGACATACAAGGAGGCCTACATTTACTGAATAGCATATGTCAATGATTGTCTTTTTTTTCTTTTTTCTTCCGTTTTTAAGTCCAGTCCTTTTTGTGCTGAAAAATACAGCCATTTCCCCCCTCCATGACTCTTTCATTTGTACTAATTCCTGTTCACACTGTCTGGATAGCACCTTGGGTTTCCTCTATTTTTAAACAACTGGAAAAATACTCCCAATAAGCTGTATGTTTATGACTGCTGCTAAGTCTCTCTTTTTCACTTTAAACACAAGTCCCTAACGCTCTGCACTATATACCAATTAGTTATGCTAGTTTTAACCTGTACCTAGACAGCTTTACAACAGCCCTCATCACAAGACACAGCCTCAAGAGCTGGCTCTGTCTCAGCAAGTCACCTCAGTCTGCTTAACCTTACCAACAGCAGTTTCTCCCTTTCTACCCACAGGTGCTGAGCACTCTCAAGGAGAGAGGGGGCTGATCGCCTTTCTTATGTTATAAGCCATTTGCCTCTCCTTGGGGAAGTATTACATTGGATAACAGAAACAGAGGGTAATCCTGAAGAAAAAACCCAACCCAAATAGAAAATACGGTGTGTGTGTCAAGGTATCCAAAAGTATTATTGCTCTCTTTTTAATGAGGAAAATAATACCATCTGTTTTCTAAGTGGTATGAGCACATACTGCTCATTAGTAGGAGTCAAGAAGATGTACAAATATCACATTATTACTAAGCACACAGGACTCTTCTCCTTTATTACCTTAAACCAGAAATTTCTGTCAGGTTACAAGCAAATTAATGTACTCTCTACTTTGTCCTATGTTACTTTGAAGAGCAATGAAAAAGCCTGATGAAGAAGATGCCAAGCTGTAATTCTAATAAATAACAAAGCAGCTTGTCATAGTCAATTACTTATTTAAAGATTGAAAGCAGGCTCACATTTGTAAACAAATCTTTAATTCAGGCTTTGTTTCAAAGACTGCTCCAAGCTTTCTGTTTATCAGAGACAAATGTTAAATACTGCATCACATAATTTTCTAATATTCAAAAGAAGAACTCTGGCAAGAAAAACTTCAGATCTGAATCTACAATTCAGTGCATCATTGTAGCATGGGTTTTTTCGGTGGGTTTATTTCCCTGCTAGCTTTTATTATGAGAGGACTGAAGTTCCTTCAGCGAACCATAAAAACATAAGTAAAACTTCAGATGTATATATTTTTTTAGTGTCAGGAAGAAGGAATGACCTCTCTGAACTGATGCCAAAAGAAGTGGGCACAAAACAGCAGATGCCCCGAATCTTATGGAAATTAGTTCATGTTTTGCAGCTTTCTTAACTCCTAGCTATGACAGGGAAGCAAATCCTCATGAATTGTACATACTAAGATTGTGACACACTCACTACTTAATGAGAATTAAAAAGTGCCTCCAGACCCTAGCTGAAGGGTCTACACAGTTGGTAAGCCCCTATGGCAGATCTCTTGGCTACAGTGTAGATGTTCTGGCAGAAGATAAAGAGAGCCACACATCTGTGAATGCTGGTACCATGTCTGCTGTGTCAGAGAATGTGTCCTCTTGTAAAGATGAACTCCATATCTGGACTGCAGACACTAACAATCTGATTTTTTAAGATACACACGCTAATCACATAGCTGGCAACATGGCCTACATTAGAGATTATTTCATTGACTGCATCACTACTGGAAAGTAAATGAGTCTAGATGTGCAATCATAGTAGACCTGCTATTTTGTAGTATGTTTACAGTACAATATAATACTCATAGGTCTTCTTTACATTTAATTTTTTTAATTATTCAATTTTTAATTTTTTTAAAAAATTTAACTGTTTAGCAAAAGAATATTTGAAATGCTTTAAATCTTAACTCTTTATTCAAACAACTTCACCATTTGCTTTTCCTGACTGATGCTGATACAAAGCAGTTCTGTAGTTTTATTTGATGCTTAAAGTACTCTATAACTTTATTTCTATCAAAGAAAAGACTTTGTGAAAGATCATGAATATTGAAGTCCTACAGATAACTTGACACAAGTTGAAGTGAATGAGCTCTATTTCTACTAATGCTTATTCATCAGTAATTTTATTTCCTAAAGCTTGTGCAGAAACATTTTTGTTCTGCAATAAAAACTTCGTCTTCATTACACCCCAAAACATGCTTCATTCAATTTTTTATAGCAAACCATCAGACATATGGAAGATGCCACATCAGTGAAATTTGCTTCAACATAATGGAAGTGGAAGCTGTAAATATCACTATCATCAAGTAAAGCTGCAAGTAATTTTACTTTTTATGTATATACCATTGTCAAATATTTAATAGGAAGTAAAAACCTACTGCCTCAAGATAGCTTTTAAAATAACTTGATTTTTTGGGCAAGATGCAGTTTACAGGAAAGAAATACATCTTGGCACATTAGTGCATTTGTCAAATTTATACATTGACTAGTTCAGGACTCCAAATTTTTCCAAACAATATTCAAGATGCTTGAGTGGCTACCCTTCTTGATGGAAGTAGGCAAAGAGATGGCTTAATACACAGTAAAGAGATCTGCAAGCAGGCAAGGTGGCACAACACAATATACTTCAAGTTCACAGGGGAGCATAGAAGCACATACACATAGAAGTCTCTCAGCAAGACTTACTGACTTAAGCATGGTATTGGACTGACACAACTGAAGTATATTCAAACATAACTCAAATCACATTTAACCTAGCTCACTAGCATTTGCACAACTTTTCTTAAGACATTCCTGTTTTTATACTTCCTGGATTAAAATCAGACAGGCTCTGAGCACACCCGTGGATGAAGTTTCACAGAAATTTACTTCAGAAAATGGTTGTTATGGAAGAATTTAACGCAGACCATTCAGTGTACATTCACTGTACATTCAGAAAAAAGACAAAAAACAATTTTTCCTTTTCCTAGCACATCACCATTTTCTACAGCTGTTTCAGTCTGCAGCCAAGTTACAAAAAGTACTTCCTACCATGACCTTAATGTAGTTTGGTTTATGGTACAGAGTAAGGCCCAAGCAAAGTTTAGATACCCAATTTAATTTTGAAACATGAAGACAAATTCATATAACATTTTCCACCATTTTTATGCTTTCATGATCCCCAATTACAATATGAATAATTACAAACTATTCTTTACCTGCTAGAATAGAGTGTAGGTTGATCACGTTGAGAGTGATCATCTGCATTCAAGGAAGAAGAAGAAAGTGTGGTTGCCAAGGAAGCTGCTTCAAACAGAGACGGAGTGCTTGGCACTAGATCCGGTCGGTGGTGTGAACCTAGTACTGCATATGCAGAAATAAAGAACAATGTTAACAAACTTAATTTTAAATTTAGCCCAAGTATCTTCACGTAAGTATATCAAGTCCCACAGTGTCCTCATAAGCGTCTTGAAGTTTCCTAATATTTGAATTGATGAGATGGTATTATTCATATGCCCATACCCACACTCTTTCGTATTACAGAGTGTATTTCAGCTGCTAACAAGTACATGCAGCAGAATACAAAGTAACTCCAAAGTCAAATATTAAACAGAGGTATGAGTTACAAATTCTTCTCAATCTGAGGATTATACTCATGCTACCAGGGCTCATTTATCAGATTGGATTAGGTAATTGGTTCTGCTTTCATCATGGCTGCAGGGAAGTTCTGAAAGGGGTAAAGTTGTATCTCTTCAAAAAAACTCTAGGAACAATGAACTGAGCTTCAAAACACTTTATGTGACATGCTTTTTTAGAGATCAGTAAAAAGGATAGCAGTGGTTCTGGCCTTAATTTTCTGCCTGGGCTGAATACCTTTTTCAGGATGTCCTGAAATCTGAAAGTTTATCATATTACAAACTTTGATTCTGACTTTGTCTTGCTCCTGAAGGTCCATTTTGACAAATATTCCTAACTACTCTGTTCATAAGAATAACCTGACTGATTTTGAGAGTTCAGCCATACTAGTAGTGTTCTAGTTACAGGACTTTTAGAGCTTATACAAAATTTTTAATAACATAATTTAGGTTGTTCATTTGAAAGACCATACCTTCTTCATCAAGGCTGGCATAACTTTGTCCTTCAGCAAGAATGCCATGCTTTTCATCCTTCCACTCCTGGCTAACTGCACACACTATTTCTTGTGATGCTGCTTTTAGGGCTGTGATAGAATTACACCGTTTCTTTGAAGGTGAAGTCTTTAAAGCTGCATTACCAAATGAATATAGATGTTGAATGATGTCATCTTATCTCCCTACACATCTTTAACAGCAAACGAAAAAGTAAGCCAAATAGAAAATGAAGGTTTTGAACACAGATGAAGAACATATCCAGAAACCTACTTTACAAAGATTACATTAAAACTGGAGCAAAAGGTATTGTTATTTCATCTGCAAGAGAAGTACTTTTGTCTTTTTCAGTTTCTTACTGCTTATCATAGGACAATAAGTTACTGGCACCAATGATTTTAAAAGCTCCTATGGAGTACCAACCCATGTAATCAGAGACAGAATGATACAGGAAAAAAACCCAGAAAATACAAAAATGGAAAAGACATTTGGAGTACTCTGAGAGGTTATGATCTTTTTTTTGACCTGTTAACTACTTCTATGTAATGATACTGAAGAATTTCCACTTCAGACTCATCTGTCAAACATTTCTTTTTGGATACAATAAACACTTTCAAAGTCTTGATGGCCTGCACACTCAGGTATCAGCACCTTTTTTATAAGTCTCAGCAGAGCCTGCCTATTTAAAAAGTATTTAAATCAAACTCTACAACCGATCATTGCCACTACTACTGAACCACGACCCCCATCTGCAGTTTTTCTCCTAAAGGATACCAGCTATTTATTTTAGTGTTTTTCAGCTGCTGGCTGCTGATCTCGATGCATTGGCTGCAAAGTGCATACTTCAGATGCACTATAACACTTCATTGCTTTACTACTGCTTTACTACAAAGTTCAAATTAAACACATCAAGTCACTTGGCTGAAGACTGAAGGAAAGAATCAGCTACATAGTTCCAGGGTATTTTTAAAAAAGAACACAGAAGGCAGTTGCTGAGCTAGCCTCTGCCCAAGGCTAAATCCAGTTATTAAGTTTTTGTTGTTAATTATGCATGGTTGTTCTGTGCAATAGGGGGAAAAAACAGATTCAGAGCAGGGCTAAAGTCTTTAAACTGAAATGTCTGACTCAAAGCTTAGAAATAATATTCCTGAAGGCAGGAAGACTCCCAATTTTTTTTTCAAAAATAATAATGCATTTGAACCATTACTCTGTACAAAAGTGCATTAAGAGCCCCATATACAGAGGAAATCAATAAGAGTAGGATACTCAGACAGGTTAATTGCCTGGAAAAATGAGACAGATTAATTAAGATCAGAGAGAAAATTAGGCATGATATACTTTAATTGTACATTATAGGTTTCAAATACAGAACAGGTTGTATCTTGTCCTAGAACAAATCTAGCAGTCAAAATTAGAAAGAATTGGGGAAAAAAGGCACAGATGTTGAGGTAAGATATATGGTATTTATTTTGTCAAACAAGAGTGTCTAGTAGTAAGGAGCAGACACTTTATTCTTTATCAGTTCAGAGGAGTTCCTTTGAGTATTGTCTCAGACAGCAGAACTCCCACCAGTTCTTTGGCAAAATTATTCTAAGATTTAAAGAGAAGTGGGTCTCAGGAGGCTCCTTTCTCTTTTAAGCTGAATTTTGCTTCACATTTTGTCACATTACATCAGTTGCTTCTATTTTCTTATTAACCAATCTTTTCCAAAGGACTTAACTTTGAACACTTTAAATTGTTAATTGATTCTAGTATTTGTAGCAATTTTTAGTTTAAAAATCTTATTTACTTAAATCTTATTTAGTTCTATTGTTTGTTTGTATTTTGTTCTCTCTCTGTCCACACAGAATTGTTTCTTACTCCAGATAACTAGTGAAAATGTTAGAGACCAGCATAACACTGGTCAAAAAGTATTTGCAAAACACCTTCTAAGAGTTTAACACTCCTCCTGTAGTGTTAAACTGAGTGTTAGAGCTGATTGACTATTCCACATTTTGACACTCAAACTCCAAAGCAAATACACTTCCATGAGCAGGATTATGAAACTGCTAACCCAGATCCATTTTAAAGTACAATTTCCTCTACAAACTAGGTAATTCTAGCCCATCAGTTAATACTTATTTGTCAAGAACACTGCTTCATAAAAAAACCCTCAACTCAGAAAACACTCTCTCCTACAGGGTAATCAAACCCAGCCATTCTCTTACTAGAAAGAAAAAAAAACCCAAAGGTGCAATTTCAGCATCACCTCCATGGGTCTAAAAAATAATCTGGTATTAAGGTAGCAAGTTAGTATGTGGGCACACTATTCAAAACACCTAATCTGTATGTTTTACTGTAAGGTTTTATACCACTTGTGATAACTGTTGGAAAAAAACCTCATTGCTCACAATAATCCAAACAGCTTTTCTCCAAAGAACTGCCTGGACCTCATCAAATCTCAGGCATTCATCTTTGCTTTGCCAGTATATTTATTGGAGACTTTCTTACTGTACACACACTGAGCACATCTCAGCATTGTCAAAGAATGGCATGTGTTGGAAGCAATATGAAAATCACCTAGTTCCAAACCCTGCTGAGCCCAGTGGCACCTACCACTAGAGCAGGTTGTTTAAATCCCCACCAAATTGGTCTTGAACACTCCCAGGATGGAGCATCTACCATTTCTCTGGGCAACCTGTTCCAGTGCCTAATCACCCTCACTTGTAAAGAGCTTCTTCCTAACATCTAACCTAAATCCACCCTTCTTCAGCTTAAAGCCATTCCTTCTTGTCCTGTCATTATATACCCGTTTAAAAAGTCTACCTCCAGCCTTCTTGTAAGTCCTCTTTAGGTACTGCAAGGCTGCTACAAGATTTCCCCATAGACTTCTCTTCTTTAGGCTGAACATCCCCAACTTGCCCAGTTTGACTTCATAGGAGAGGGGCTCCATCCCTCTTGTCATGCTGTTGACCTTCCTCTGGACTCTCTTCAACAGCTCCATGTCCTTCCTGTGCTGGGACCAACCTGTGCTGGATGCAGTCCTGCAGCATCTCAGCAGAGCAGAGGGGCAGAATCCCCTCCCTGGCCCTGCTGCCCACACTGCTTTGGATGCAGCCCAGGACACGTTTGACTTTCTGGGCTGGGAGTGCCCATGGCTGGGTCATGTCCAGCCTCTCACCCACCAGCACCCCCAAGTCCTTCTGGGCAGGGCTGTTCTCCATCTGATCATCCCACAGCCTGTGCTAGTATCTGGGGTTGCCCCAACAGAGATGTAACACTTTGCACTTGACTTTGTTGAACCTGGTCAGGTTCCCATGGGTCCACTTCTCAAACTTGTCCAGATCTCTTTTGTCCCCCATTACCATCCTTCTCTGCACTTGCAATAGTTCAGACTGAATTTCCTTTCACTAGCATGGTCAATTTATAGAGAAATTATCCATCAATTCATTAATATTTATAAGACTCACAAAAAGTTTTATTTTCCTGAAAAGCTGCCATAACATATCATGCATACAGGGAATCACTATTTGGGATTAATTCAAATTTTCCCTTTTTCTTTTAAAGATTCCTTCATTTTACTTAAAATATCTTAATTTTTTCAATATAGTTAGTCTCAGCCTTTTTCTTTCATCTTTCTATCCTGTTCTTTTTCTTATGTAGAATTTCACAAAATACTTATTATGTACATTTCTGCCTTCTTGTTTAAGTATCAGTTTTCCCTCTTTTTCATATGCCTTTACACATAATGGTGTTTGCTGTCCTGATCTGCCAGGCCTTTAACAATGGTTTTCATGGAGAGGCTCAGAGTTCACAGGCTCGATTATCTCAAAAATGGTATCATCTTTAGACAACATGCAGAACAACAAAGGCCAGTATGACTTTCTACCAGTGGTAGAAAAGGTAGTGAAAATTAAAGATCTAAACTTTTGATGGAAAAGCCTGCATGAAGGTGTCTCTAAAGTTGTTTTTGGGTTTTTTTTTTTGTTGTTTTTTTTTAATTAGTAAGACACTAAATTAATTTCCCTGATTTGAGTCAGTTTTGCCTGGGATAGTAATTGGTGAGTGATCTTTCCCTGTCCTTATTTGAACCCACCCACCTTTTGTTATAACTTTCCCTTCATCTAGTTGAAGAGGGGGAGTGATAGAGTGTTTAGGTGGTCACCTGAAGCCCACTTTAGACAGCCCTGATGTGACAAAAATACATAGTACATAATTCTCTGTAATTTTACTAATGGAATAAAATCCCACTTGTCAGAAATTTAGTTTCTTGACTGGAGCTACAAAAGTGCTATATGATGTTGAAGGCAGGCTTGTTTTATTGCCAAGACAGGAGCATTATAAGGTTATGATTATAAAAATATCTAAAAGAGTAGAAGTCACTACTCTCTTACCTTGAACTTTTTTGAAAACTCTTGCATTCATAAACTTTAAAAATCTGTCTGCATAAAAACTTGGTCGATGAACTGAAACAGTATCCTACAAGATTAAAAAAGATCTCAGTCACATTTTCCACAAGTAAGGTGTCAGGAAAAAGCTGGACACCTCAGGAGAACTATATTATGCATTTCAGGCATAGTCAAAAATAGTGAATCATTACCATTTATGAGTTATGAATTATACAGCTATATTCTGCAAAATCTTCCAAGCATTTGAAAGTATTTTTTCAAATTATATATATTTTTCAGTTCTAGATTCATCAGTGTTCTGCTAGGTGGCTAGACTTGTGTAAGTTATAAGGACAAACTAAAATTATTAGTTGTTTTTTGAAAGCTCAACAAATAAAACCAGAGCATGTATTGGGAAGATTTCAGCAGGAGCTCAAACCACATGGTGAGGTTAGACTACAAATGTACCAGAACAAATTTTTTCCTGGTCAACAGGAGCTGGTCCACCAGCTAAAATGTCAGTAGTTTAAAAATTAATAAAATCCACTTACCCCATCATAAACAAGAGCTTTCCAAGAATGTTCCAGCTTCTTCATTAACCTAAGTATGTAAAAAACTAAGTCAGAACTGCTTTATAAAGCTTCCACTTTTATAAGTAATTTCAGAATATTTTGCTCAGTGAAAATTCATTGAAAGTTGAAGTTCAACTTACCTGTATGACTGGAGAATATCAATAATACCCATAAATAAAAGCAGCTTTTCACCTTTATGGCTTTTTGCTGGAATACCTCCCATTCTAAGAGAAACAAGAGAATATTTTTAAAACATCTCTGATCACCAGTTACCAGCTGAGCTGTACCCACTTGTAAACCCAAAGGAGTAGACAATATTCAAGTCAGATGTCAGAATGCAAAGTCAGTCAAATTTAAGTCACCTGGCATGCAATAGATTTTAAACAGAAAATTTGAAGTATCTGGGATTTGGTGGTAAATATACATCATTAAAAAAAGATTTAAGACACATTTTAGACAGAATTGGAAATATTCAGATGATCTGAAAAGAGGAAGAAAGTATAGATCAGTTTATTGCTAAGGAAAATAAGTAACTTTAGATAAGGAAGAATTTTCTCACTTTAGTGATCATAGGTAACAAATCACAGAGAGTCTGCATATTAATCAAATTCTAAAAAGGTAGTTTCATATATTTTTCACTAAAAATTATGCATTACTGTGCTTTTCCAAAACTTCTTTACAAACAGATAAATGACAGATAAAGCAACAGTATCAAACTGAGAATCCTGACTGCATGGGCCTCCAGTTGGTCCCGGATCCGTACTCAGCCATGAACAGTCACTCTAAAACCCTCTCTTCCTACTCCAACACCTAGAAAAATTATCCATTTTAGAACCTCAGCATTGTTTTTTGCTCCACTAGCCATTCTGTCAATATGAAAGAGACAGTGCAAGGAGCAAGGAAGGACTACACTTGACAGGATCTGAGTAGATCTATATTAGCTCAAGTGGTGTGGGAGCCCAGCTAGTGCAACACCTCTGCCATCGTACAACAGCACTGGCCATCTTCTTTGTGAATGTGAGTGAGCTGTAAAAACCAAGTGAAATAAAGCTCTGTCTAATTATAGTCCAGAGTTCTCAGTTTCTGGAAACTCTCTGTGAATGCTGAATAATTCTCATAATTAAATAATAAAAATTTGAAATAATTATTATTATTTCTCAAATTATGAAAAATCATAGTTCTCTCACTCGTTTGCTGTAGCCTTAAGCACAGATTTCTATATCATTAGTTGTATTTACCTACACAAATAGTTGTATTTACCTACACAGCTCCCTTGAGAACCAGGAGAAAAGTAAATCCTTAACTTTAGATTAAATCCTCATCAAAATAAAGGATTGATTATATGCAATGCTGAATGGTGACAGTAATACTCTTATAGCACTTAATATATTATGAAGGAAACAACAGAATAATGATTGTTTATAAATTCAAATTTCTATTAAAGTTTTTGCTAGGCAGAAAAATAGGAGAAAAACATTAGTTCTTAATCTCAGGACATATAATATATGACTGCACTTCAGTGGTTGATGATATCATTCTATGTACATTGAGTATACTACTTCAAGATGAAAACAACCCCTCTAGGAATATCCATTTCAATGTTAATTTATTGTTTTTGCTATGGTCTCACCAGGCTGCTTTCAGTTAAAATTAGATTGTAGCTGGGACTCCTGTAACAGTTGTCTGATAGCATCTCGTATGCATGTGTGCATACGTAAGTCACTCTGAACTATCACGTATTTAAAGACTATCAATCTACTGACCAACATAATTTCATGCTCTGTGGCAAATCTTGATGGTGCAGCTTTTGGGGAAAAAAAAAAAAGAAGGCTCAGTCTCTCAATTCCTGGCATGCAATGTACTCACGGAAGTTTTGCCTGTTAATACTTTTAAAAGCAATGTTAAGAGCAGGTTACAGCACTTACGTGTTAGTTTTCTCTGTGGTGACGGAGTCTCCAGACTTCCCAGGGCCCTGTATAGACTCCATGGCTGTGGAATAGAGAACTTTCTGCCCTCCATGGCGTTTAGCGTCTGATGCACTCTGGGAACACTCTCCTTCTCTTTCCTTCATGTTACTGTTCAATATGTGGATCCCCAGAAGCAGACTGTAATCCATGATCTTAAAACTTTCTAGAACCTACCAAAGAAGGAATGACTATACTGAGACCACAAAAAAATTACACAGCAGCATTTTGCAAACCTGAGTGAAAACAGGCTATCAAGGCACAAGCTTCTCTTATCAGGAAGTGTGTGAAATTACAGTTACACAAAAACCTTTTACTGTCCACACAAGTGAAGTACTCTAATTAGCTGAATGCTCTTGTAAAAAGTGAGAAAGAAAGATGCATAGCTGAAATGTAACCTGATGTTATTTTGTAGTCAAGGAAGATAATTCCAGGCAGCACCTTCTTCTTTATAGCAAATAATCAATTAATGGTTCCATCATATACTTATGAACAACACATTTAAAAAATTATCTCTAATGCACATTCCAGACCTCCCTGAGCATTTTTGCCTGTACTCCTCTCTTATCTCCCCTCCACCTCCTGTTTTTAACAGAGACCATACCCTTGGAGAACTTTCAAATGTCAACAACAGTATTTGCTGCCACCCTCTTCTTAGCATCTAATGGGTTTGGAGTACAAAGCCATGCACTTTTCTACTAGCTAAATAGAGCCTATCTAAACTCAAAAGACAGGTTTTACTTCTGAAGCATGACTTAACCAACCATCCTTCTCTTCTAGTTCTACCAACCATTTCTGTCTCTGGCAGCATGTCTTTTCTCACACACAAATAGTTTCATTTGTTTTTAGTCAGCTACACCATTATGAAGTCTAGCATGCTGTCATTGAAAGCATGAAAGCTCAAGTCAATACCCAAACATGAACTAAAGCAAGCTTTGATCACATCTAGTAATACAACCAAACTGTTCACAGCAACTGTGTTTAATGTCTTAGACGACACTGCTAAGTGGAGGGAGAAACACCAGTAACAGCCAGGAGGGATATGCTGTGCCACTCACCTCTCTTTCACCTCACGCAGCTCAGCAGTGATTCATGATATGTTTTGGGGCATAATGCCTGAGATAATGGTGTAATTTTTGTCACAGAATCAAGAGGCAATAGTACATCTTTTTACATGAACAAGAAAAAAAGTGATTTTACAGAGATGAGAGTAGATTCTAGGTATGTAATTTTGATGAAGATTATGCAAGCATAAGTATTTTTGGTTAAGCAGAAACATCCCTTCTCTTAATGAAAAAAAAAGCAATTTCAGTACTTGCATAGGTTTGAAAACTATATGGCAGTAAAACAGTAACTTAGTATGGAACTGTATGTCTAATCATAAGGTTTTTATACCACTTACCCAAATCGTTGGAAAAATACTCATTGCTCAGCTAACCAGAGCAGTAATGAAACAAAGCATAAACACAGAAAGGCACAAAATCAGATCTGATTTTCAGTCTCAAAGAATGACTTTAAGACACCATGGGTTTGCTCTTGTGCAGAGGGATCCTACTCAGTGATGCCTTAGTTCAAATGGAACCAGAAAAAGGCTGCTAATATATGGCCTTAGTAGTCCACAGCATCTTCTGATGACAGAACTCACAAAGGATTTCATACACAACAAAAGCTGTATTCTAACCACAAGATTCTGGAATTTTGTTGTGCATTGTGTGGACATGTTGGTGGTTTGCAATCATAAATTGCAAAAATAGCAAGGGTAATATGTACAGAGGCACTTGGTGCCAAAAACGTCTAAAATTGTATTTACTGCTTACTTATTGCTACCCTTTATTCAGACTTTCTCAGAAAGAAATTACAACATCATGTATTCATTAAAAATATGTAATCAATGAATGTTTGCCATCAAATGCTGAAACTAAATTCAGGATAGGCTAAAAAAGAACACCTTAATAATATAGTAAGCAACACTGTTCATGCAAAACCAAAACAGGAGCTAGTCTTGGGAAAAGCATTGCCACATTTATTTTACAGTTATAAATTACTGCTGACAGTTCTATCTTCAACATATTCTCTACTGCATTTTGAATTAGGTCACATTAGACACATGATTCTACTGCACTAATTACATAAGCTACATCTATGATTGGATGTAGTCTCATGGGAGGCTGTGCTGTGGTGTGCTGCTCCTTCTTCCACAGGGACCTCTTGTGTGATAAAATTAATCCTTCTGACTACATCAATTCATTACTGCCACTTAAACCCATACTACTTGTACAGTACAACAGACCATGACTTGACAATTTATAATTTTGGAGTAGGATTACCGAAAAACATCATAAAACCAAATTTCGTTATTACAGTTTGTTAACAGACTGAAACACCTTAATCCAATAATTAAGTTAATCCAGTGGATTAACTGCAGTACAAATTCTTATAAACAGCACACAGCATAAGAACCCTTGTCCCCCAAACACTCTGTTCATGGTCCTACTCAGAGGTGGCATTACACTGTCCACAAAGTGTCTTCAGGATATCATGATGTGATCTGGCCCTGTCTGCCTACAACTTTGATGTACAGTTCTGATTACTTCCCCTTAGAAACGTGATAACCAAACCAACCACTCCTTATGCAAATTAACCTTTGTGACCATATCTAAGCATGTTTCACTCCCCATTTGTTTCTAATCAAACTTCTGGCAAGAAATAACTAACCAGAATAATAAGGAAGAATCTCATAAATCAGCACTCCACAAAACTTTGTGTCAAACTCCTCAGTCTGTATTAAAACAGTAAATCAGTTGGATTTACAGCTGAATATATCTGAGGTGTTCTCACATATATATCTTCATTAATATTTAAAATACCAAATTGTGACAATTTTAAAATAGGTAACATTTTGCACACACAGTTGTACCAAGTAATCTGTTTCAACAAGGACAAGTTATGCAGAACATCAAGAGATTTCTTTTCCTGCACTGAGGTTTGTTTGCAGATACTTTTGATGATTTTAGGACTGCTTTTGAGATGCAGCAGCAAGTTTTTGCTCAAAGGCACTAAAATGATACCTAATCTAACAACAACAACAAAAAAACCCTAAAATAAATTACAATATTTCATGGCTATATTCATAGCAGAAGGAGAAAGCCCTGCAAAACACCTGGCTCCATCCATGTGAGATCACTAGAAAGCAACATAAACTCCTAGAAAAAACACTGCTTATGTAGGTAAAGAAAGGAAAACCCTGATCTTTGCTCATGTAACCATTCTGACATGCATCTTGCTAGCAAAATGGCACTGTGGGATTTCAGCAAGAATGGTGCTAATCATGCTGTGTACTAACTAGTGGTGTATTTGATAATGACAAGTAAACCTTCAGTTAATTAACTTAACATTAAATTGTTCATCTTGGTAATATTTATGTGTTAATTCACTAACTACACAGATTCTGTCAACGCAGTGTCGTCACTTGGTCACCAAGTACTGCTGTCAAGGCTGACTTCAGCTGCTCTGAAAACTTCCAGATGGCAAGTGACATTCACCGCTTTCAGCCTTAAGCACTATTTTGTTTCATACCACACAAAAACCCACAGTAAAAAGGCATCACAAAATATGTTGTTTCAGAACATGAAAAATTAACTCTCTGAATCACATTTTCTTTTCTCAGAGCTAATCAGATGTTAAACTATTCTGTGAATCATCTTAGACATGGTTACACTCCACTATCTCAGCCAGGGACTAACAGAGCAAAACAAGTATTTCTGCCATGAAATGTCATTTTTAATTTATATGCAGCCAGCCCAAACTACACACTATCTGACAGAGAAATCTGCATTTACATTTGCTATCTATGCAAAACAACATGCAAAAAAGTTATCAGATCATTTTCATAAAAAGGTCAAGAAAAATACAACTCAAAACAAAAAAAAGGAGAAGATTATTTAATGAAAGTACTAAATGGATAACCATGGCAGGAAGTATTTCCTCTCCTACAAGCATTTTGGAAAAGTGACATAGGAATTAACACAGTAGAAAGAAGACTGATTTTACAACATATCAATAATTACTATTCAACATAATGAAATATATGAATATATGAATATATATATTAATATATTTCATATATATTATATATGAAATAAACCCAAATTAAAGGACTGTCTCACAAAATAAGCATGTCTTAGGAAAAAGTTCACAAATGTCAATGCCTAAAAATGGGTCTGGTTCAGAAAAAATTTCTCCCAAGAAAATGAATCATCACATTCCCACCAAAGCATATATGGAATCACTTCCCATTTCAACAGAATTCTCAAAATATATTGTTAACTAACACTCCAAAACTAACAATCTGGATTCTGATTTTAAGAGTAGAATTAATGAGAAATTGCTAATGTCAATTGTTACTACAGAAGTGATAATATATAAAGATACAAGAGGTCTACAGCATCATGCTATGGTCATTTCCCTCAAATTACCATTTCTGACAGAGGCCCTTCACCTAAGATTAGTATGCTCTCCATCTCCCTGTCACATCATGCCGTCTTTTATTTCTGTCCTATGCTGCAGTTTAATATTTCATTAAGTTATGCCAACACTACTGTTTGTAAGGATATGCTTTACAATGGGTCACTGAAATTATTTGGCCTAAAGAATTATCTGTGAAGATCCTTTGAGATAGAAAAAACGCAAAAAACTGCCAAACACATGCTACTAAGAGATTTGAAAAATTCTGTGGATAAATTTGGTCATACAAGGTCTGCATCGCATTTGCTACAGCACAAAACAGATGTGCAATCACACCATAAAACTTTTGTTGAAACTGGCTAAAACAGCAGTGATAAAAACAATACCCAAGTCTCAAACTTAGGAGATACGACCCTCTTTAAATTTCCTTGTCTTTACAGGTTTCTTCGTTAGTCACTTTTGAAATGTAACTTCCTCAGAAAAGTCCAGTGTTCTTTGCAATAAAGTTAAAATGCAGACTCTCAAAAACCATTCATTTCTCAATAGTAAAATTTCTTCAAATTATTTTTTTGTTCTTAAAAACTACATGACCACAATTTGATTAATTTTTACAGTTTCTCCAAAAAGACAAAGATGGGATGGCTATAGAAAGTCTCAGCAACAGTCTGGAATTTGAAAGCTAGTTCAAATTTTCAATTGTGTACACTGTATATATGATAAATTCATGAATGTTCTGTCTTTAGGAACATTGTAATATTACACTCCTTGGTTCAGTTAAGGTGCAAATACTGCAAAATGAACTGTGAGCCAATTTTTCAGACCCTGTCTCCTCAAGTGTGAACAAAACAAGCAGGGGATGCAGGAGCTGAACAATGCTATCAATCTGTACTTTTCCAGCATGGATAATCTGGAGACATCAGTGCCTTTTTTTTTTTTTAAACAAACAAACAAACAAAACAAAAAAAAATCCCATGAGGGATCACCACAAACAACTCAGCTCCATTCTCTAGTTGGGCAGGTCATGCGTCTCCTCACCAGCACTGCCAGGAGGTGTGAAAGGCCAGAACTACTCCAGCAATGGTCTGCCATCATAGTACTGGATTCCCTGGGGAAGGAGCTCTGTGGCAGTTGTCGACATGGTCTGTGTTGGCTGAGCAGATGTATCAGGAGGCCGATTCAACTAAGCAAGGAAGCCACAGTACAGCTTGAATGTGAAAAGCCAGCATACAAGACAGGTGAGGACAGACAGGCCAAAAAGGAGGAAAAGAGAAACATTGTCTGGGCATCTAGGGATGGCAGCAGTGATCAAGGAAGCCAAAGATCAGCTAGAGTTGAGACTAGCAAGGAATGTCAAGACACAGAAAAGCTGACCAAGGAAAACATGAGTCCATTGGTGAATAGGGCAGGAGATTCAGTGGCAGCAGTCACAGACCTTAGCAAGTCCCCACCACCACTATCTTTCATTACCAGGAAATTCTGCCAGGCCTCTGATCTTAGTGATGGATTTTAAGGAGGAGAGGGGCTAGCAGCCAAGGATGTTTATATTTAAGAAGTAGGAGAAAAGTCCATTGCTTCCTGATTCTGATTGCAAATATGAGCAATGGAAACACAATCCAAATTTGAGCAACACAGAAGAGAATTTCTTAGTCCCGAAATACTGGAAAGATTAAAATTCTCCTTTCTTAAATGAATTCTTAAATTAAAGTGCCTACACTAACTTCTTCACTTTGAAGTAGCAGTAAAAAGAGATGACAAGTTTTTAAGTCCTAATAAGCTGGTCAGTTACCATTATTACCCATCCAAATATCTCATGGGCAGACAAAAGTAGAAGCAACACTGATGTCCTTTTCACAGAATGGATGGAATATTTCTGGTCTTTTTAAAGGCAGAAATAAAAGGCAGGAAGTCAGCTCCAACCTTATTGGCTGAGCAAATTCAGTGATATGAAAGATAACAGTGTCTGTCCCCTCTGTTTTACAACACAGAGTAAGACTTGTTTGAGTAGAAAAAAAAGGCAGTTAATTTTTCATATACATATAACTTTCAGTGTGCTTATATGCATATATCTACAGATACACACAGACAATATATTGTGTATATGTATTTATGTAAATACAGTTTATTTATGTAAATACACTGATTACTATAGGATAATTTTCTTCTTTACTTTTAATACTTTTAAAATTTATCTGGGCCTTTAAGAACTCTAGACTAACTTTAGAGTTCTTAAATTAAGAAGGAAAAGGATTATATTAGCACTCAAATAACATGCAGCAGGAATTTTCACAGACTTCTAAAGAATCATTAAGAGTTCCTTTATATGTAACAATTAAATGATTGATTCTTGTTTTTACTTTTCAGTCCAGTTCCATCTTTTAGATACCCTCTATTATTTCCAATACAATAGATTTCCCCAAGTTCTGGCTGGATAAGTAACCTTGGACAAGTGGGGGATACATAGAAAAGCATCCAGATCCCCAGATGTGACATACTGATGCATTCTCTGTCATCACACATGGTAGGAGCTTAGGAAATACTCACTGCAACAGGCTACAGAGACAACAATGTGTCGGGTTAGATAAATGTCTCATGCTGAATACACAGCTGAACATTAGGTCACGCAGCTTTACAAACCAATCACAAGGCATTGCACACTTCTGTGATAAACAAAAAATTCTATTCATGTGCAAAAACAATGCTTTCCATCTTGTACCACAGGTGGCAGTAAACAACAAACTCTGATATTCAGGGTGTCTCTTCTATGTAGTGAGTTCAGACTTTTACTTTATTACTAGGAAATTCTTATGATTTCCCTCAGACAAAGCAATTTTTTTTCCCCAAAACCCCCATGAATCCTGGGAAGTTCTGAGAGATCTGGAGTCTCTCTTTTCCTACTTTACATTTTCTTACCCATGCTACAGGAAAAAAAGCCCCTATTTTACAGCAATTCTCTCTGTCCATAATAGGAACTGATTCCATTCGCCAAGGTCCTCTCAAAGAGCAATGATAGGTTTCCCTCTTCTGCCTTGAAAATATTTTGTGGACAGCTTTGGTGTGGGCTTTTCAGCTGAGGAAGAAATTGCCTCACTCAAGAAGTAAGACTGCTGCCATTAGGCCTGCCTTCCCATTCCTAAGTAATCAAGAGACATATTCACAGCAGCTCTACATACAGTTTAACATACAAAATAAAGTTCCACAGGGCTAATTATGCCTCAAGAAAAAAGTAATTAAAATCTCCAAATTAATGGAAATCATCATCACCATCAAATCTACTGGACTTCATTCCTGTATTAATCTATATTGCCACAGATGGATCAGTGTAATCCTGGATGTACATAGAAATAGAAGGTTAGCCCTGGAACTTAAGAGTTGTGCTAGATGATGAACTTAATGAATCAGCAATGTGCCCTGGTGGCCAGAATGTCCATCTGTATCCTGGGGTACACTCAGCACAGTACAGCTGCCTGGTTTGAGAAAGGTGATTGTCCTACTGCACTCAGCATTGGAGCTGCCACACATCAAGAACTGTGTGCAGTTTTTCCACAGTGTAAGAATAAAATATAAGAAAGTGTCCAAAGGAAGGCAACAAAGATGGTGAAAGGACTACAGGGCATGATTTGTGGGGAGCAGAGAAGGATGGATATAAGGTTTGAGGGTGACAGAAAAGGTAGTGCTGATCTCTGGTGCCTGGTGATAGGATGCAAGGGAACAGCTTAAAGCTGCATTGGGAAAGTTCAGAGTGGATAGAAGAAAAAGTTCTTCAGTGGTGGTTTAGCACTCGAACCAGTTCCACAGTGATGGAAGTGTTCATGGTCTCCAGTCTGTTGATGTTCAAAAAGTATATGGATATTCTATCTATGACTATGATCTCAGATCACAACAGCTTAACTAAAATACAGGCTTCACCAGTGCTCTGACAGCTATAGTTATCCCTCCTTAAATAGCATGGCAAACAAATGGAGGTTAAGTAATCTGTACTGAGTAAATTTAGAGCAGAGGTGAACATAGAAGTTTAAATATATACTCACTCGACAATCCCGCTGTAGTGTTTTCATTAGTGCACTGTGTGTTTCAGAGTCAAAATACAACCCTTCATGCATATCTTGCAGGAAATCCAGGTCTTTGAATGTAGGGTTGGACTTCTCCCTCTCTTTTCTTGATGCTCTGCGTTTGTAAGTGGAGCCTTTCAAGTCATATGTGAAATGCATTTTCAAGGCTCGTGGCAAAACATTGTTCATGACAACAATTCTAATATTAATGCCTCCTGACTGAACACAGTACAGCCCATAAAATTTGGGAAGAAGAGTCCTTGGATTCTGGTTCAGATTCTAGAAAAAAAAGAGATATTTTTAAATATGTTTATTTTCAATGAACTTCCATGCTTAAGAAAGGGTTTTTTTTAACAGCAAAATACATTAACAAACATGAAGAAAATTATGAATGTTTTCCTATTCAGCACAGTTTCTTCAACCAGTTGATTATCTTTGTGGGTTTCTATTCCAGAAAGCTAGCATAGGCCCTGCCTTTTTGCCAGGAACTTATAAAGGCCAAAAGCAGAGCAGTAACTACATTTATGCCAGGTTTCCCTTTCTCACAGAAAAGAACAGACTAGGTCAAACCTAAAAGCATCCCAAAGACTTAATTTTTTTTTTTTCTGACCTGAACAACCTTTGCGTTTTACTTGCTGGAAGGAGTCTGAGTTAAATGCAGTTCTCATTATCTTGACTTGGATTCTGAAATACAGAATCCCTCTCTCCATGAGGCTTCACACACTCAGAGTTAGTGCCAAATGACTAGGCTATTTCCAAAGGCATGTGAGGTCATAATAGAACCACAACTGATCATCAGAACAGAAAAGTGTGAAATAATCCATATTCCAGAACAGGCAAAATAAATTCGGTAAGAGAGGATAACAGAAGTGAGAGAGAAAATCCTTCTTCTGAATACAACTGTTCTCAGTCTTCAGCACGAAAAAGAAAGAAGGGGAGAAACTACTTCAGGTCTTAGACAATTAATAATTTACAACTTACAACTATCATAAGAAAGAAAGACCACAGAAATAATCACAACAATTGGAGTTTTCTATTTTGGAAGCAATTGCATAGCAGTGAGAATAAAGTTCCCAGAAATAACGCAAACTAGCCTTACATGTACTTGTAATAACTCAAACTTGTGCTGAGTGGACCATCATGATTAGGAACAACAAACCCTGCCACCATTGTCCTTATTGATGTGTCAATACACATATTTTTTTCTTATGCATACAGTGAATCCATGTTACTTTAGTGCAATAATGACAACATTCCTTATTTTTAGTATAAGTGAGAGGGTAATTTTTCAAGTATTTACATCAGGAAACAAAGCAAGAAAACAAACTCAGTCATAGGTTTAATAATAGAAAGTCCCACATACCACCCAGAAGAATGTCTGTTTGTGCGTATGAGTGGCTTTTGCTACAAAAAAAAAAAAATTAAATTCTACTTACTTTTTAATCAATGTTTTTCCCTTCAGATGACACACAAACCCCAATACAATGGACTTAGAATTAGCCCTCAAAAAGCTCAATTTAAAAATTAAGTTTTGAACAAATGACATGGCTAAAAATATCTCTTACATCATTGCTTTAATACAGGAGAAATGGAAATCAGAAGTAGTTGGAAACAAAAGGGAAACTGACCGGTCTAGTTTCTTTGTCCACTCTGAGTGAAATGCAGAGGGTAGACAAACACAAAATGGAGAAAAAAAAACTGAATTAGAAATTTAGAAACCTTATTTTGTTATTAGCTTATTAGAAGCAAAGTTTGGTATCAAATTAGATTATGACATTCAGCTTCATCTTGAATGCTAAAAGAACACCAGTTCTTGTCTTAAATATATTCTTGGTTTCTATCTATTCTTTCTGTTGGGTTTGTAGGGCATGAAGTAGCAAGGCATGTAAAAATGTAAAAAATATTACAAAAAATACAGATTAACCCAGTGGAATATTTCAAGACAAATGAAACTGAATCTTCAGAAGTGACATGAAAAAGGAGAAATAGAAGTAAAATAAAGTCTTCACTTACTTACCATATAATAACCTGGCAAGAGCTTCTGAAGAAACTCAGCTTCTTTGTGTTGAACTGTTTTGATGATGAATTCGTCACCACTAGTTACAAAAAATAAAGACCCACTGGCACCTGGGTTGGATAATTCAATTAAAGGTTCACTGCAGATTGAGTACTGGAAGAGACAAAAATTGCTTTTCACTGCCAATGCGTGCATTACCCAAACACAAGTTTAATATGAAGAACTGCAGTTCAAGTAGTCACAAGAGAATCACGTAGCAGCACTGCTGCTGCTGGCTGAGGTTTGCAAAGCCACTGCCCAGGCCTGCTGCACAACCATGGAGCAGCAGCTGGCAGCAGCAGCTGGCAGCTGAGCATGTAATCCCTCTTCATGTTCCAAAGTAACAGGTTCCTTTGGAGTGAAGCCAGTGGTTGATGTGGAAGGAGTTGATCTCCATGCTGTCAGCATAACAAATTCTGAGTCAAAAGCTTTGAGAAGACATTTTCACTGGAACTGTTTGCTTTTCACATCAATTTTTTTTAAGAAAGGTACAAGATGGTAGAAAAATAAACTGGGAGTAGAGGTTTCTCATTATAGACAAATAGGCAAATCCTATTCTGTGCAACTGGGATTGAAACTATTACTGATAAACTTGGTATAGCTATAGCTACTAATTTTAGTACAATTACTGATTTTTTAAATCTTTTACTAGATTTATGATTGAAAACCCTTGAAACAGAAAAAACCCCAATACCAGTAAACAATAAAAAGTGGAATTTGAAAGACCATTACATTGTATATGTAGATAGTCTTCCTTTTCCACAGGACACAATAAGAATTACAATCACATTAAGGAGGAAAAAGACACCAAAGACTATGCCTTATTACTAGAACCATACTTTTACATAGAGTAATGTACATTTAACTGTCCGCTATTCCAAACTTCATTCAAATTATATCGAGAGTTGACATTCAGCTCAAAACCATAGAAAAATCTATCTATATTAACCTTGAAAGCAACGATACCAGAAAATCTAATAAATATGTTCTTTTATGAGTACTTGAACTAAAGAAGCATGTTTCCTATAGGGTTATGACATTGCCTTAATGCATCTTCTTATCCTAGCTCCAGCTAAGGCTAATAATTTTTAAGAGAATTTTGCATGATATATAAATATTTCTTCTCCCTGCTTATACTGAATTCCAATTAATAGAAAATTAATTCTATAGTTGCAATGATCTACAGACAGAATGGCCATACCAATCTGTAACACTACAAAACTTTAGACCAAAACAGCAGTTGTACTGCAGCAATTGCATTTTTCTTGCCAAATATTTAAATCTTAATGAGTAACTGTGACAGTGATAAACATTTGAATGCAATTATCCTAAACATTAAAGCTCAGTAGAACAGTATAAAATAAGCACAAGACATTGACCTACACTCTGCATTGGTCATTTTCCAGTGGTATGCATTTCTATTAAAAAATCCACCCACCAAATGCTGCTATACAAAGGGCCCAGCTAGTTTTGACTGGACACCTCTGAAAGGCAGATCAAAACCAAAAGGTAAGAAAATCCCAAGAGCGTGACAAATGAGTATTTATGATCAAGAAGTTTCCCTGCAAAATGACAGTACTCCGTGAGGTTTACAGTGCTAATTTAATTCTAACAGCTGGTCAAATGTATTTACACTTGTTATCCTGTCTGACTCCTACAGTATGTTACTGCTCATCCTCCTTGGAAAAGGTGAAGCTTTAAATCTTGAGCTTTGTCACTTCAAATTAACAGTGTAAACTCACATATGCTTGCTGCTATTTCTGCTCTTTTTATTTTACTTCACATACCCTTCAGCAACAGCTGGACAATCATTTACTACTTATTACATACCACTTGTGTTTTTTTCTGTGCCAAGAGAAAAAAGAATCTGCAACAAATTGTCTTTACTAGTATCTTCCCTCAGGAAATAATCTTTTTTTACTTAAAATGACTATGACAAATATTATTCACAGCGTGCAGTCTTTGTATAAACTTCAACTTCTGCTACTGCAAAAGCTTCCTTATGTGGAAAAGAAGTTGCAGGTGATAATAACTTTGCTCTAGGAAGCACAGTCCTTTTAGCAGCAACACAGCCCACATACTTCAGCTTTTACAAAGACCATAAAAAGAGATAAGATAAATAGCACATTACATAATGACACAACTGTCACCAATGATGTCCTTGTCTCTAAGCTGAAGAGGCATAGATTTGATGGACGGATAACTCAGAGGATAAGGAACTGGTCATACTCTAAGAGTTGTGGTCAATGGAAGAAAGAAATTCTTCACTCTAAGGATGGTGAGATGCTGGAATGTGTGGTCTAGAGAAGTTGTGGAAGCCCCATCTCTAGAAGTGTTCGATACCAGGCTGGATGGTGCTTTGAGCAACCTAATGAAGGGGAAGATGTCCCTGCACATGGCAGTGAAGTTGGAAATAAATAATGTTTGAGCCCTTTCCAATTGAAACCATTCTGTGACTCTATGATTTATAAAATTCCTGAACAACTTTATTTCTTTGCTACTACCATTTACAATTCAAATTAGTTATCTTTTTTTCATATATAACTATGGAAATGAGGACTACTAACACAAAATCCACATATAGCACTAAAGAATTAAAATAAGACACTCACATTAAACCTAAATAAAACCAAAACCAGCTAAGTTTTGCTTTCAGGCTTATTGTTCATCTAGGAAGAAAACCCCATTATAGCACACTTGAACACAAAAGAAACAATTTATTTAGTATTAATCAATATATTTATTAATATATTAATATTTCAAAACCATTCAATAAACTTTTCTTTTTTATTCACCTTTCAAATTCTTTTGGTCTTAAAGAAGCTGCTATCAATAATAGAACAAAAGGATTTTAAAGCTCATTCAAAAAATTACATATAAACTTGCTAATTTGTAGCAGGACTCTGATTTCTTGGGTGACCCACCATGAAACAAACTGAACATTGGGCAAACATCTAGAAGATGGACAAGCATCTAGAAGACAATCCAGCTCAGCATTCACCCTACCCTTCCAAAAGCAAAACTACAGGAGAAATAAAACAGCGAATACTTGTTCCAGCAGTATACAAAGTGGTTCCACCAAGTAAAGCCTACTTTTACTATGTCAGCAAATT
Source organism: Passer montanus (assembly GCF_014805655.1). Taxonomy (NCBI): domain Eukaryota; kingdom Metazoa; phylum Chordata; class Aves; order Passeriformes; family Passeridae; genus Passer; species Passer montanus. The sequence goes on along the minus strand of NW_024372147.1, from coordinate 6,020,494 downwards.
TGTAACTTTTTTCTAGTGTAAACTGAACACTGTGAAAGAATAAATCTTCAATTTATAAAATAGAGCGAACAAGGAAGCATTCTAAAATGCTTCATTTTTAGTCTGTCATCCATGTGCCTCAAAGCTAGACAGGAACATTTGCAGTCTTCACTTTGCAATGTCGTGTGTAAGTGACACAAGTCACACAGAAGTAGTTAATTAGAACTGAATCAATCGAAGTCACAAAGTACTGATCATAACTTCTCTAGAAAAATTATCTGAATGACATGGATGTTGCTCTCATCAATTAACAAAGCATGTATTTTATATGAATAATCTCAAACACAAAGAATTAAAATTTTTGCCACCAATAAAAATATTCACTAGTTATATACCACTCCACACATAAAATTTCTTACTGATTTGGTCACCAAATTGCATTTTTAAGAATCCCTTTCTGCCACAATGAAACAGTATGCTTTATAATAATTTGTAACACAAAGGAAAACTGTAGGATCTTACCAAATAGTCATCAGGCTTGATACCAAAAAGTTCTCTGAAATATCGGAAGGCAAGAGGTGCATATGTCTTAAATCTGAAGTCAGGGTAATGATGAGCAGGGGTAAGATTGCTCCCTTCACTGAAAACAAAAACAAACCAAACCAAATTACTGAGTAATTATTAGCAGCTAGTTTCACCGCCAAGCTGCCTAGCTTTCCCTGCTGAGAAAAGAGCATAAATGCAGATGAACTTCTCTATCATCATTAACCACTAATAGAAAGGTCCGTGAGAGACACTGCCAGCAAACCAGCAAATTCCTTTTTCTCACCTTAAAGGAAATAACTATTTCTATCACCTGTATGCATTTGCATAAAGATCACATTTAAACATGAACAGGACAAAGTCTGCTCTCCAGAAGTCCAAGATTTTGTTGACACCCCTGAGTACTGAGAACTCTTGTGTCATGGTTGCTGTGCTCAAGATGGCTCCAACCACAGTGTTTCCCACGAGACACTCTGTTTGTAAGCAGCAGATCCAGCAGGGTAGCTGGACCCCGGTAGGCTCATTTCCCAGATGTGTTGAGCAGTTATCTTCACACACTCCAGGAATCTCCTAGACTGCCTCCTCTCTCATGCTGAATTTCCAGCAGACATCTGGCAGGTTAAAATCACCCACAAGGGCTGACAATCACGAAACATCACCGTCACATCACGTTCATCCACCTCCTCATCCTGTTTGGGTGGTCTATAACAGACTCCCACCAGGATATCTGCCTTTTCAGCCTTCCCCCTGATTGTCACCCACAGGCACTCAACCTTGTCATCACTAGCCTTGAGCTCTGTACAGTCAAAACACTTCCTAGTGTACAGAGCCATCCCACCACCTCTCCTTCCTTGCCTGTCCCTACTGAAGAGCTTGTAGCCATCCAGTGCAGCACTCTGCTCATCCCACCATGTTCCTGTGGTAGTGACTATGTCATGGCTTTCCTGCTACTTTATGGTTACCAGCTCCTCCTGTCTGCTACCTGTACTGCTTAGCCCGTTTCCTTGTTTTATGTTTATCACCACACTGTATTTTTATCTTGAGTTACAAAACTCTTGAGATTAATACTAGATATAAGATAAAGGTCATGCACAACTTCTGCTTTGCCAGCCTTGTACAGCTGAGCTGGCATCCTGCTTGTGTTTTGCAATACTTCTGTTTGCCTTTATTTATTTCTCCAAGATTGTGCTGTTGTGTTCCACTTTCCGTGATAACAGTAAAATGCTGTTCTGTTTTACTGTTCTCATCAGCTTGGCCAGTGTCTGAATGGTTTGATAAATACAGAAATACAAAATCCAAGACTTGACACAGTTGCTGAAAGCAGCTTTTCCAGCACTTCTTTACCCATTTACTGTAACTAAATTATTCAGTAATGCAGAATGTACCATTATGGTTGGTAAAAAGAATATCCAAAGGGCACCAAAAAGAAAAAAAGGCTACAAATTCACACAGATATGAAAAGCAATAAATGTTAAGCAACATTCCCAAAAAAGATAATGAATAAAAATTAAATATAAAGAAGGAATTTAAGAGCTTTTATCCTGCATAATTAATATTTGACATATGATCTTGCCACTTTTCATTAATAACAGTTTGATGACAGAAGCCTACTCAACCCACCTAGCTGCCCCTGTGCTGCCAAACACAACTGAACAGTTTCAGTGACAGCAGGTGAACAAGCTTTCTCAGTCTCCAGAAATGTGTAACATTTCAGACTCTTGAACAGGAGATGAAAGAAGGAAAAAAAAAAATCAAACAGATTTCTTTCTGGAATTCACACATAAAAAGATGCTTGTGGATGACATACACATGAAGACAATAGAATACTGCTGCTTCTTAGAGCACTAAACCCACAGGTAATAGTGAAAGCTACCTAGTCCTAAAGAACTCCTCTGATCACGCTATATTTACTGCAGACTGACTCCAAGATATCAAAATCAAGTCCACATCTGATTTATTGTTCCATTATCGAGTTAAAAATGGAAATCAGTAGGATACAAACTGAAGATAGTAGTGTTTCTTTACAGTTAAGATAGACTAATACTCTTTCATAAGGCCTTTCTGCTGCTCAGAACGCTGCTAGATTTGCCAGACATTAAGTTTTATATAGCTGGCTGTGACTCACTGAATTTTTCTACAATATGAGGATGTCCCAGTGGTCATATAGTTACACTGGAAACCTGGGTAAATGCATTTAATTGTCATAAAATGCAGAAAATAATAGAACGGAGTGTTCTCTACTGAAGTATCACAAAATTTTCAGGGAATATAAAGCATCTAAACTTTTTATTAAGTTTTACATTTCAGTACTAAACACTTTTATAAATCTGCTTCCTCTAGCTGTAACTTAAAAGCTTCTCCTGTGAAAGCATGTCAGCAAAAGATTCCATGTTCTTACTATACCAGAACTTGTACTGTAACTTCACCAAGGTGAGATGAAGGGTAGGAGGTTTGCTATGACAATAGGACAGTTCTGAGCCATTTCATAAGTGCATATGGAATAAAATTACCAACACTGGGTCAGCAGGTGCACAGTAACACATAGCAAGTGGAGATTTATTGCTAAACAGAGCAATTATTTTGGAACAGCTTCTACAGAGAGGGCAAGTCCATGTATTTAGAACACATCAGATACTTTACTACAGATATAAGAGTCAATTTCACTATGCAGACAGCTTTCCTTATTCTTTATGAAATCATCTTTAAAATCACCTTCTGTTTGAGGTCTACAGAGTATTTTACCATACCCTGTTTCTGTTAATCATATTAATTAGTTTCAGCTTCACTACCTAACAGAATAGTTTACTGATCCCAACAGTAAGCTCTTTAAATCATGAAGCAAACTTGACACAAATTTAAGATTTCTTGTTAGTACTCTGGAAAATAGTTTTAAGGTTTTCCTGATGGTACTTCTAACAGAAAAAGCACCCTCACTTCCAGTAATTTCTTACAGGAATGGAAACTTTTCAAATTTCTTATAATTTTGAAGCTTGTATGACAAGTATGAATTGAGTATGGCCTTGTTCTTTCTGGAAAAAGACAAACTCCACTGTACAGAATGCTTGATCTAAGTACATCCCTACCCTGTTTAGAATTATTCACATTCCGCTCTATTAGCTATTGAAAGAATGTATTCTGTAGTTTCTCTTCACATTTTCTTGATGCATTTTAGAGTTCCACTCTCAGGGGATTAAAGTGTATGTGCAAAGCACTACATATAACGATTTTTAATCAGCCTAGGGAGTTTCAAGAGGACAATTACATCTTTGAAGTTTAACAAAAAAATGCCCATGATCTATTGACAAAAAGTTAAATGTGTAAAATGGTGCTTTTGACATAATAAGAAAGGGGGCAACCATGTCATTTCCTTTTCAGCTAGTTTAAGCACAAGTCTACCAGAAAAACAAAGATAAAGTCTTTAAAATTAGCTCTGATTCTGGCAATCTTGAGCAATTCAAGTCTTTCTATACGAGCTATGACATCAAAATGCAGGCTTTGGAATGATTAGGCAGCAATTGTAATTTATGAGCTATTTTAATAACCTCAGATGTTATACCCCACAAAAGAAAAAGATTCATAGGTAGACTAAAGAAGAGATACTAAACTTAAGATGCAAGTTTGGTTTAATACTTATATTGTAATTTTTATTTTTTTAAAATCAAGCACACCTATGACAGTATGTGCATCTAAGCCTGCCCCTTTGTAAATGTTGAGACTGGATTTAAAGCATAGGTGGTGCAATATCAAACTAAAAGTGAAGTAAAATTAATTAAAATTTTAATGGCTAACCCCATGGCTGTAAAAATTTGCTAAACAAGACACCCAGACACATTTCTTGGCAGCTTTTCTTCACTATGGCCTCACCCTGGTAGGATGTACTCAGGAGATACCACACCTATCTGAAAGGGCAGAGAAAGCCACCCTCATATCTTGGTAGCAAGCCTTCATCACTGAGGATTTTTCACAGTCTCTGACAGAGCTGTTATCAAAAGAATTAGTCTCTGGTTCTATGTATAACTTTCCTTTGTGTATCATAAAAAAGAAGAGGAGGAACACATCAGTTATTTCAGTGACAACATTTCTTTTTTAGATTGTAGAATCAAAATAAAATGTCTAAACTTAAATGTTCTCAACATTAAAAACTAAGAGTATCCAATTTCAGTTTATTCGCTCTTGAATACAGCTGCTTTTTAAAAAATTCATCACAGTGTGTTTCAGCTCTAAAAACTGTATCAAACAAACACATGCTGCGGGTCAGGTAGTGCTTTGGTATGTTCCTTTCCTGTATGTAATTTCAGGAAAGCATAATTTCCCACATGGAGGAAGTAGGAATCATGTTTATCTGTACAAATAGGTGTGTCAGTGTTTTCTTCATACTGTGGGTTAAAGTCCAGTGGTAACATCCTTTTTCTCATGTACATTTTCCTAAACTTCCAGTTACCAAATGCTGTCCTGAGAGGTTCCCTGCAAGTTAGCTTTGAAATATAGTTAGGAGTAGTAGGTAACTTAAAACAGGTCAAGTCAATCATATCTACGTAACAGCTGAATACAGAATCATTTACTTACAATTACTAAGATATTATTTTACAACCAACTGGAAATTCTATTAAAATACAGGGTCTCAGAGTATTTGAAAAGTTGTTTAAGCAATCCACATAACCATACAATTATCCAGGTTATCAGGTTTACCAATAATTTGTTGGTAACAGAAGTAGTGAGTCCAGTAATTCATACCAGACTTTGCTTTTGTCACCAAAGTATCCCCATTTCTAATAACTGTTTTGCATCCTCCTCTCTGTGCTATCATTCAACTCAAAAACCATAAAAACCTTGTCAGAACTTGAATAATTCTGTGAATCTCTGCAAGAGCACCAAGGAAGAGCAGTAGCACTTTATCAGACTATTCAGATCACTTTATCTTCCTTGTGAAACTGCCCACAGGAAACATGTATCATGGTGTAAGTTACACAACAACTCATTGTTAGTGTGAACATTCAAATACCAGTCGCACTAAACCTGTAGAGCATTCTATACTACAAATACACTACTTAGACCATCAGCTAACCTATGACACAGGTTTGATATAAAGGTATTTCCAAGGGTGAGTATCAGTTTTCTCAATCAGTACTCAAAAACATACAAGAAAGCAGTACACTTCAGTTTTAGATGTAAGGTAGAACCCAGACTGGCCTTGGCAGTAAGGTAAAGTTTTTACCTTCTTAGAACTTTGACTACTTATTTGGGCTGTTATTCAAATGCTACTAGAATACAATGATAAGCTTCTGACATTAAAGAGCAGAAAGAATTGAATAATCTTTCATTAGGTTCACAAGAAAGCTGGTAAATGAACCAGTTCAGTATACAGACTGTAGCTGCAGAGTGCATACAGGTCATCGGCATCTAACACACTTCCCAGCTCAATTAGAAACCATAGTGACTGTTGTCAACATGCAGGGTCTAGACCCTGCAATAAAAACTTATTAGCAATAGAAGTGCATAAGATTGACTAACAACTTGCTGCAAAAAAGGTCAAACTCAACAGCTTGAAACCTTCTGCATTTCTAAAGCTTCATAGCCAAAATTAGCTGATATAGTGGAGCAGCTTTTGTTTGGCTTCTCAGTCACCACAGAAAATGCACCTCCTTCTGTGTCTACTGGAAGAGCTTAATAAGCTGCCTACACTGCCAACTCAAAAGCAGCTGCACAGCCCCATGGCCCAGCAACTAGTCTGAGCCACCACTGCTTACCAGAGCTAGACAAGCAATGAGCCACTCTAACCAATGAGGCATTCTAACCAACCATCTCACTTGGAGCCAGCACCACCGCCAAGTCAAAGGGCTGACAAAATATTGCTGAAACCACATTGTACAACTAACTGGAAGCAAATTGTGCTACTGGGAACTGCTTCCAGCCAAGGAAAACAGGCACAAATATGCTTGACACAGCTAGTCACAGAACAGACCATAGAGAGCACATGCAGGATGAACAACCTTCCCACCGAACCCTCCAGCCACTGTTGCAGCACTACCAACACCAGGTAAGCACCTCTGTTGCTGGATTTCCAAAACTGAGTTGAAAAGCCAGAAAAGAGGTTACTTGGAGTGGTTTCCCTTGTGGTTTCACTCTATTCAGTGAGTAGGGTGGAGGCTTCAGACGCTGTCTTCAGAATCAAGTAGGTCAGTGCATTTTGCTTCGCCATCCTAGGAACAAATTTGCACAGTACTATTTTAACTCCATCTGGATGGTGGTTCTCAATGAGCACCTTTCTAGCAGCTTCCAGTAATACCTTGGTTTCCAAAACAATATGTTATACGAACTCCTGGGGAGCTTGAAAAGGAAGGGTTGAAAGGCCCTCCACCACTACGACGTGCAAATGAAGGCAAACACCTTTGCAATTCAAATCCACCCACTGTACAGACACCTGTAGTTCACTCAAAGTCACTTCCAGAAATAAACACGTAAATTAACTGGGCCAAACTCTGACCATTTTAACACAGTTACAGAGTAACTCTGGACCAGGACTTACCTGCAATCCAGGGAGTTACTTCTGATTTACATCAGTAGTTCCCAAAATATGCAGAGCAGTTTTGTTCAGATCTGACCTAACCACTTTTTTCCCTGACATTTTTCTCCCTTCTTAATGAATCGTGAATGCTTCAGTATGACTACTGAAGCAGAGATATAGGTTGGGTTATTTCAGGGTCTGGGAGGTGTGCAGAGACTATTCTCTTCAACCAGTAAAATTCATAAACAAGACTTAACTATTTTTCCTTAACTATAAAAGGGCAGCTATAACACTCTTCTGCTCACTGGTGCACAGGCTGCATTGCATTACATCTCTACTAGCTTAAGTCTATTTTACCACTGTCACCTTAACAGTGCCCCTGTTGATGTCAAAGAAGCCGGTGAAGAAGCTATGACTGAAAAACAGAGTCATCTAATCTCACTGCCAGACACAGGTAAGGCAGAGAAAATATGGGAGGAAGGTGGAGCAGGACACCATGCAAAGAGTCAGGTGTCTGTGAAATTGCCAAAATGAAGGGGAAGTTCAGCTGACAGCTGTTTGAAGTTGCAGATGAATTAACTGCACCCAAAGCAAGTGGAAAAATACTGCTCCTTGCTGGGTAAGTACCTGTTTGAGCAAGACTCTTGCTGCACCGTTAGGTTCTCCTTCAGCTCCAAACTTCCGCAAAAAGTTTACTCAAGCTCAGCTTGCTCCAGGGTACTTCCAGATAGAGGTCAACCCATTTCACCTGCTGGTGTAACTAATTTCCACTAATTGCTTTCAACCCAGAGTAATCCAAACGGGACAAAAAAAAGTCATTACAGTAATTACTTTTCACAAAGCTGCCATCACAAGTAGGTACCCCCTTGGTAAAAGTGAAGAGCACCTGAGGGTGCACCTTGGGAGTGCAGTTCCAGCTGTAAAGAAATGTGCAGCCTTTGCTTTTTGCTTCAAACATGGGTAATGAAGTTACCTATGGATATGACTCAGGACCAATCCACATAATGTCATCATGAAACAACATTCCAATACTCTGAACCAGCAAGAAAGAATCTTTTATTAATTTTGTGCAATCCTAATGTATAACAATTCATGCATAGTAATACACTTCTGGTTGAATATAATTTAGATAAATAAAAGTGGATGTTACACTGAGACATAGCAAGGATTTGAAATTTGACATTTCTGTGCATCAGCATAAGAAATCAAGAGCCATGTAAAGAGATTGCTATAGACAGCCAACTTCTAGTTCCACAGACAATGTTGCCAACAAGTGTTCTTTACGGAGAGGCTCTTTGTTACAGTCAAAATGTCTCACTATGCTGTATACGGCTTACTACCTAGCGATGTAAAAAGAAAAAAACAAACCCAAACCCAAAATGACAGTGCTTTGGCCATTACTTTCATTTGTCTAATTTTCCTCAAAGTTTTTTTTTTTTTTTTAAATAAGAAACTGTTCCGAAAGCTTTTCTACTAAAGCTTTTCTATTCAATTTTACATTAGTGTAATCAGTCTCTTCCTTCTGCCTTTTGGGTTTTTTCAAGCCAGAAGGGATGTCTCCCTGCTCTTCCTTAATACTAATACAAAACAAGTAAATCTCATTTTTGTGTGTACATGCATGCGAGTCTCACAGGAAAGAAGGCACATGCAATGCTATGGATTACACATAATTTTATTTTACTTGTTCCTTTAAAACTATGTTTAAAAAGAAAGAGAATAAATGTTCTCGCTCAAACCATGCTAAGTAATAAAACACTTTTAGCATGTAGGTTCCATTTAGTTTTCATGAACAAAGCTCATATAGCAAACATATCACAGAAGCCACTATCACTGTCATAGGCAGACATTTTTCTCACCAATAAAAGCTTTGTCACATGATATGCAAATTTCTCACCTTAAGCTGGATTTTTTAAACAAAATTTTATGATTATAGTGTATGTAAACATATTCATATAGCTAACTTCTCTATATCTACCTAATCTACAAGAGAAATATTACTAACCTGTGCACAAACACTATCATTAACACCAAAACAAGGATACGAATACCCTCAACTAATAGGAACTAATGCAAAACCTTCATTTCACACAAGGACTTTTCTTCCTTAAGGACATATCACTTCAACAAACATAAAGGAAATTTACATGAGGAAATATCAAAATTTAAAGTGTATACAATTATTTTGTACATTGTTAATTCAGTTTGGTTTAGTGACACCAGCAAATACTAAGGATTATAAATTATTTAAAACATTTTATGAAATAGCATTCAAACTGCACTTGAACAAAACTTTGAAAAACTGATAGAAATCAATCCCAAATCCAGGAAAGATTACATAGATAGCATGTCCTTCCTGAAATGACTGTATTTAGCACTTCTGAAAACCCAGAAAACACTCAACAGAGCAAGTCATCCTGGTTTTGAAATAAATTTCTCCTAAACCTTTTTCTTCACTTGCTAGAACATCTAAGTTGTAAAGGGTACATGGCACTGTACTTCATCTTCTGAACACAAAAAAACCAGTATGACCTTGATTTCCCTATCAGCATAACTGTATTGCTACAATTTCTATACCATCAGCTTGGGAGTGATACAAACACTGTCAAAGCAGTGTTGTCACAGACTAGAGTCCTGGATAGAATTTTATAGTGTAAATATAAATATAAGGCAACATTGTAGCATAAATTTTTATATTATACTTGAAATGGCAGGACTTGAATTTTTATAAATTTTTTAAACCCCTCAACAAAATATCAAGTATTATTTTCAGAAACTAATAAGCAACTAATCAAATGTGAATGTCAGATTCACAAATCACTTAAAATTCAAATTGACAACTCCTTTAATTGAAAGTGTTAAAATTACTTTCCCTCTATAAATGCTAAGTCTCAAATCTTCAGATGAAGTATGACCTTTAACTCTCTCTCTACCTTCCTTTCCAATGACAACATGAAGACCAAAAAATTTTCAAGTTTCATACGTTGTACTTATTCTAACATGATTTTGTTAGAACTGAAAAACAAAACTGGTTCAAAATAGCTAGTTAAGAGTTTAATTTTGAAATTTTATTGAAGAAAAATACAATATGCTTATTCTTACCTTGGCAGAAAGACACTTTCCACTACATAGAAGTCTTGCATAAGAACATCTCTGTCTGGTTTTGATGTAAGATTTCCTACTGTGTATCCTATTCCCAACTGGATAGCACCTTTAATAGCCGAGGATGCAGTCTGTGTGAAAAATAAGAATTCAAGCATGACTTCGCTAAAAGCAGATTTCTGTTCTTTACCGATAATATTATAGCTAAACACTTTGATACTTTTCATAATAACAACACCCTGTCATCTTCACATGCTAGACCTCAGTGATTTTTAATTAAAATATTTAAAAGAATCACTATATACAGAGTGAAGCTTTTCAAATTACCCAAATAATTTAGACATGGAGTTCTTACTCAGTAGAGAATGACAGAATAGCAGGTTGGAAGTGACCTCAAAAGATTCAACCATTATCCCATTATGTTCAAACTTTCTTGACAAAAGCATGATTTGGACAAGACAGCCAAGCACCCAGTCAAGCCAAATCTCAAAAATGGGAATCTGCCAGTTCTGGGGAGTTTATTCCACTGGCTGATTGCTTTCACTGTGAAATATTTCCACTTGTGTTCAAGTTGAAAATCCCCAGGAGTAACTTTAACCCATTATCTCTCATATTTTCCATGTGACCCCTTGTAAAAATAGGGCCTCTACCTTTATAACCACCCTTCAGATACTGTAACATGGTATAAGTTTTTCCTCAACCATCATTTCTCAAGGTTGAGCAAATCCAACTCTCTCAGCTTCTCTGAACATGTCAGCCTTCTCAGCCCTTTGATCATCTCTGTGGCCCTTCTCTCCATCCTCTCCAGCCTGCCCATATCTTTTTTGTATAGCGGAGACCAAAACATACAACAGTATTCCAGGTGTGGCCTGACAAACGCTGGCAAAAATGGGATAATCTCTGCTGCTGATGCCCCTGTTGATGCAGCCCAAGAGCTCCTTTGCTCCAGCAGCACACTCCTCACTCATACTGAGCTTTTTGCTCCCTGGGGCTCCCTGGTCCCATTCCACAGAACTGCTCCTCACCCTTGTGCTCCCAGCCTGTGCTGCCCTCCTGGATTTGTTTTCCCAGGTGTAAGACCTTATACCTGTCCTTGCTAAACTTCAAAAGGTTCTTCTCTGCCCACTTTCCCAGCCTACACATGTTTTCCTCCAGGTGGCTCTCCCTTCCAAAGTGCTCACTTGATCCCTGAGTGATTTTGAGTGCTCTGGATGACCATATAGGAAGACATGAAACAGCGTTAGGCCCAATACCAATCCCTGGGGGACCCCACTTGTGCCAGTTGGAAAAGGAGCCATTTACCCCCACTCTGGGTGCTGCCTGTGGGTCAGTTCCCCACCCACAGCACGGGCAGCTTGTCCAGACTGTTACACAACAGCTGGACAGGAAGCTGACCAGCACAGTTGTTACACACCTTAACAAGGAAGCTGTGGGAGACCATAGAGAAAGCCTTGGAGAAACTTAGGCAGACAACATCCGCAGCTTGTCCCCCCTCAACCAAGCAGGTTACTTTGCCCTAGAGGGCAATCAAGTTTGTCAAGCACAATTTGGCCTTGGTGAACCTGTGCTGGCATTTCCTAATCATAGGCTTCATCTGACTTGTGATGGCTCCTAGGAGGATTCTTTCCATAATACTTTCCTTTGCTTTAGTATTAACCTTCAGAGTGCACAGCCAGACCCCAAACTCCACAATATTGTGATCACTGTAGCCAAAGCCATCACTAAGTGGGATATTACAAAGCTGGTTTCCTTGGTTAGTGAGCAGCCAGTCCAGCCATGCCACATTCCTGGTTAGCACATCTAACATCTGCATGAGGAAGTCCTGTATGCATTCCAGAAACTTGATGGATGTTGTGATCTGCTGTATTGCTCTACCAAGAATGTCTGGATAGTTGAAGTCACTGAAAAGACCCATGATCTGTTATCTAAAAGTTGCTAAGTGACCCTGATTAAGTGCCCTTTTCGTCTTGGTTTGGAGATCAGTAGCAGATGCCTAATCTAAGATCCCCTTTGGGGATTTCCCTTCTGATCTTGATCCAGTAGCATTTGATAGGGCTTCCACAGTCACTGTAGTTGACCTCTGTATGTTCATGATTCACTTTTAACCCAGAGCACAACTTCTTCTCCTCTACTTTTCTACCTGTCTTGACAAAACCCATAATCATCCTTTGTGATCCTCTTAAAACAGTTGCAATCTAACAGGATATTCAAATTGCTTCAGTATTGTGAAGCATGCATTATATTCTGGAAAAAAACAGTCGCAAATTCCAGGTGACTGTACATGCATGCCAAGGCATCACAATGCAAGCTTATGGCTTAAATGCTGATTCTAGATGCAAATAAATGTATTTATTACCTTCTGCCTAACAGTCAGTGCAAGAGATCCATTGACTGTGGGGAGTCCAGAGAAAAATGAAATGGGGAAAGCAAAATCTCTCTGTAAAAATCTACCCTTATCAAGTACAATGACTGACTTCAAAGGCCAGAACTTCCAGGACAGAGAAGGCTTCAAAACAACAGCATGAAATTGTGATACTATATATGTGTAAATTGAGACCATATCTGAAACTTTCCTGCGCTGAATAGACAGTCACGCTGCATGAACTAAAAAAAAAACCAGTAGAAGTGAGTCAAAATCAGAAAGTAGTCAAGAAAGGAATTTTTAATATAACATGGAAGGAGTGAATAAAGAAAAACATTGGGCAGGGAAAAAATGCTATGAGGAAGGGAATATCTTCCCTTGCATGATCACCAGTTTAAAGACAACATGTTTGGTCCCTGTTTTTAGTTTTTACCTCCTACCTACTAAACAAGAAAGAGACTAACAGAGAAGTTTCATGATCAGAACCAGTTCAGCACTTGAACAGAACCATTTCAGGATTGGAAATTACATAAGAAGTGGTTCAAGTACACAAAGCTAATCTTGTTCTAGTTCTTGGAACAGAGTGGCTGCTTATTTTTAGAAAAGACAGAGATGTGTAGCTCTTAAATAATTAAGACTGCACACTAAGCAGAACTTATACTTGCATAACAGTTTAGAACCAGCGATTTGGTGGGAACAAACAACAGTCCATTCTGAAAGTGCTACTTTGACTAGTAAAAAGATTTGGCTTTGTGTCATAAGAAGAATCACATTTTTCTTTCCTTGAAAGGCTTCTATTCATGAATGATTAATGCCTAACAAAAGCTGTAATTATGTAACTTTGATCAAACCAATACACATACAAATAGTTTCTGCTTCATTGCTGGAAGCCCGTCTTGTTCACTGCCACAGCAAGCAACTATGTCTGAAAGAACAGCAGATAGTACAGTACAACAGAGGACATGCCATTCCAAATAAACCCTGACAAAACCCACCAAACTTCAAAAACACTCAAGACAAGTAACCTGGCAATGTGACTTCAAAAAGAATCAGGATCTTTATCAGTTTCTCAAGGTCGGGATTGAAGGCACTTGAGACAGTAGTTCATGTTCAGACTCGGGTGTTCATTATTTCTTATCAATGAAACAGCCTCACAACCATGAGTTCGGCAGCCTTTCATTAGAAGGCACAAAATGGCTATCTGTTGTTAAAGGTCTTTTAAGACTAAACTATCCAATTAAGAAAGGACACCTAGATTATTTTCCCTTTAACCCAATAACTGATCCCTTGAAGCCCGCAATGTCAACTTTTCTGTCCAGTTACAAAACATTGCCCAAACTCATGAAGAAGAAGGAAGAAGGTAAAAAAGAACAACCTGCCTCCGACCTAAAACCTCCATCTTGCTTGATATTTATTTCTATGTTCTAAAGACCCAAACTGTAAGTTTTCCACCCTGTGACATTACAGACTTCTAACCAACTACACACCTGTAATCCCAGTGTCATCAATCAATTTTTGAAGTCTTCTCCACAGCCTCAGGTCAATTGCAGTGTTCTCTTTTGGATCTGTGCCTTTAAGCACAGAAAGTTTAAAATTCTCAGCATCCAGGGTTCCAACTGATCATCTTTCAATCTCATAAAAATATTTGTAGTATTTTTTTTTTCAAATTCAAAAGACCCAGAGACTTGTAGTCTCCGGAAGGCAGAATGTAAGACCTTCTAATACAATGCCACTGACCTCTCCTAAAAGGTTACCTTCATTAATTTCCACTCACATTCAAGAACGTCATTAGTAACCACTCATCATTTTTTCAGCAACCACAGAAGTTGGTTTAGCAGAAAAGTAATGTTATGAAATCATTCAGAATGCTTTAAAAATGGCTTTGAAACAAATTGAGAGCTGCTACAGTATGCTGAAGGCAACTGCTGGCCCAAAGTCCATTTTGTCGATCACCACTATGACCAAATGCTGGTAACTCAGTATGCCTTCGCAACTGACAAGTATTTGTTTTCACAGTTCATAAAATAAAAACAGAACAAGCCTTGGAATTAGTCTTTTAAACAGCACTTTTCTTAATTCTTTATATTACTATTATTAATAATTTTATTATCATACTTAAATACAAGGAAAACATAAAGAAGTTCTTTCTTAAGCCTCAGGGGAAATGTTCTTGCAACATTCATTTTATTACTACAAAAATGTGTTTGTAGGAAACTGCAAATGCAACTGGAAAAACGGAAGTCTCTTGTGAACTTTTCCTTACTTGGGCATCTCTTTTAATTCCCATTAAAAGGCATTAAGGTAGTGAAAGGCAGCAAAATCTAGTTTCAAACCTAAGCCCCTTATTTATTAAAATTTGTCTTGAATACTCTCCTGCTCCAAAGTGAACAATAAAATTCAGCCTTCTGCACCAGGGGTTTTTTCAGTCTTTAAGAGACTGAAATGAATTTTCCTTCCTATTAGTCTCATGAAGAGGTTCAGAAAATGGCCCTGATATTATGTATTAACTGTAAAGCTGACAGTGCACAGTGACAGTACGACTAGTCCCAGATAATTAACCTGTTATCAACCTTCTGAAGATCAAGAAATATTAAGGGATGACAATAACCAGCAGGATAATAATGTTGATGCATTTTAGGTTATGAAATTGAATTTGTAGCAAATGCTGTGCACTATGATAGCTGTCTTTGTTACATAAAGGGGGACAAAGCAAAACTTCTCCTATCCTCCTTCTGCTGTTTGGGATATTACTGTCTACTGCACAGGTGCTTTGATGCTTTTATCCCTGCATAAGAAACTGAAACTGTCCTCATTATGATGAAACATACCTTTGCTTCTTTTTGTCAAAAGTAACGATATACTTTTTCTGTGTTTGTCATATGGCTTCGCTAAAAGAGCCTGTAGATACGAAAAATTGTACACAGACTCAAAGCATAACAGCAGAACATAATATAGAATATAGGTATATGGAATATTTGCATCCCTGATAAATATTCTAGCACTCAATGCACTGTTCACTTAAATTACTTTCTCTGCAGATCAGTCTTCCATTTGCTCTACATTGCTGTAAGCTGAAATCCTTTTTTCAGAGTAGCAAAATAAATGAGAAATTCTCTCAAATCAGGTCTTAAGTTCGCACATGATCCTACAAATAAACGAAGCAGGATTTAGACAGTGTTTTTCCTACAAATCATCACTTTCAGGTAGCCATCTAAAATTTAAATTTGTAATTTAAAAAAATAAAGGTGTTACTCAGACATACATAATGCATATAAAGGCAGTTCATAACCAGATAACAAAAACAAACAAACAAAAAACCCCAAAACAACAACAAAAGAAATCAATGAACTGAAGCTATCTGACAACTGTACAAGTTAGGGACAAGGATACTGAAAGGATTCAAAAAGCCTGTCCTTTAATGTAACTGAAAAAAAATCAAGGATTATAAAAATATGGATACTGTAATTTCAGAATGTATATTATAAATTAGCCAATAATTGTTTCTGTTAGAGTGTGAAGGTTGTAAATTACTGGCAAACCTGACAAAACACTAATGTGTCAGTAAATGTACAGACCACACTGTACACAAATATTTTAAATATGGTAAATGGATTTATTCCTTTAAACAAGTGTCCTTATAATTTCTGGGTAATTGTATGGGACTATTAATGGCATAAATCATTTAACAAACCATGAGCAGATTGGAGCTGAGCAGGAGGGCACAGGCTTAATCTAATTCAATAGAAGTTCCTCTCTAATGTCATTCAGTTACTTTTCCGTTCATCTTTCAAGTCTCAATTGCTCTTTGCTAAATCTATATGTACTTCCTGCAACAGGTTCATGAAATGTAACTCTAATATTCCAGACCTTCAAAAGTAGACATCCTAGGGAAACCCTTTAAGACTTCATAAATGTGAACTTTGTCCTTGTTTTTTTGTGTTCTCCCCTTTTATAACATTTTATTACAGCTGAAGTTTGACCTATGAACTTTCTATAGCAAAGATGGCAGCTGGTTTATTGCAGGTGCCATAAGTGATGCAGGGAAATTAACTCTGCCTTGGAAATTCTACCTCATTATCATTGTGAAAGGCAAAATGATGGTTGCTTTCTTTCACCTTCTATACTACTGTCATTCATACAGGTTTTTAAATCTGCCAAATGAAATGGCACAGACACCTAGCTACCACAGCTCTTTGTAAGAGATGGGGAGAAACAGACAACTGAACAGAAACCTTCACTGGTTAACACTGCTTTGCAACCACACATCTCACAAAGTAGTTGTTCATTTCTCTCTGCTACTGTATACTGAGAAATCTACTTTCATCTTCCTTCTTTTCATCCCACCCTTCTCCTCTGTTGGACAATGAACTGGACTGGGGTAGAACAGATAGCTGCCTTCAGGCAAAAGTCTCTTTGAAATTAATAAATTCTTTAGCAAAGGAAGAAAAATATTCATAGGTCTCACTTGATCAAAATTGTTGAAGCCACATGACTTATGCCAGATCTGAATTTTCTACTACAAGTAGGCATTTGTTCTTCAGTTTTACTAGTTAACGTAAGTACTAGGAATCCACCCATGCTATCACTTCCCTGCAAACACAGTTTATCTTTTCCAGACTTCAGAGAAGATAGAACCTGCCATAAATTGTGTAAACTCTTAAGCCAAACCATCTGAGGAGAATGCCGGTTGAAAAACAATACATCTTCCTCAAGCCATATTTAAAAATAGCTTGCTTAGAATATTAGGAAATTTCAATTAGATTAAGATGTACATGTGGTTATTGCCTAGTCCATTGCTCCTGCACTTGATCTGTCTTGTCTTTGGAGTGCTTGCTGTGCTTACAGGCTCATTGAAACAACACTTCTTGACACTATTTCCACTGAAACTTCTGGATGAAGGTGGCTACCCCATCTCAGCATGTTTTCTGCAGCTGACACATAATAAATCACAAATAGGCACATGACAATAGAGTTACCATCTCATTAATCTTACTGTTTCTTCACAACTTGTGACCATGGGTCACTATGGCCACAGTACCCTTCCAATCTTTCTTCAGTTCACACTTCTCTCTAGCAGATGTTTGCCCACCTTCTGCAGGTCACACTTCAGGAAGGTGGACTGCTGCGCATCGTGTGTGTGTCTATGCAATTGTTACAGTTCAACTGCAATCAGAATGATTTCCTTATCCAAGCTGCATCTGATCTCCCTTCATTTTCCAAAATTGGATTCAGGTGACTCCATGGCTTTCAATTAATCTTTCGTTCATTTCAAAACATTTATGCTTAAGTTTCAGCAGTAGCCATGAACCCAGCTACTCTGGTTGTTCTATATTTGCAGGAAGAATGTGACACCTCTGAGCTCAGAAGTAGCCATAGCTCCAGGTGAAGTCACAGCCATTTTAGTATCTTTACAGGTGCATAAAATCTGCCACTGAGGTCCCAGTGCAGCAAAACTTTCAGTGATGAAATTGCAGTGTCTACAAGAAAAAGTACCCTACCTACAGGCATTAGATGCAGAGCATAAGTCAATGCTAAAAGAGATGGAGCAATGCTGCTTGCACATGTTTGCAAGCTCTAACAATAGGTAGCTGGCTTCCTTTATCAAGGCAAATTTCCCTTGCTCCTGGCAAAGTGACTCATGATATGCAGTTTTGAACAGGTTACATAAAGTGCTTGTAATATGCTAAACAGAAGAGCTGCAAGATATGTAATGACAAGAAACTAATTATATACTTGTGTGGCAGCCTTCAGACTAAACAGCGATTGTGGCAATCTAGTTACAGATTTTCACAAGAGCATATTTATATCTATTCTATTTTCTGGTGTGATTTTCTTCTAAACTTCTAATGTGCTTTGACAGACCTCTCTGAGCTTCATTCTTGCCATTATCCCATTTTTAAGCCAGGATGCTACTGAAATCTGATTTCACAGGGAGCAGACTCAGGGCTTGTGTGATTGATGGCATTGCTATGCAGAAACTGCATGTGTGTCAGCAACTTCTCACAACAAAGTCTGCAAAATAGAGAGGAAATGAAAAAAAGCAGCAAGTGCATACTCCAGATGTCTGTGACTGGATACAGATATCCAAGAGAAACTATAGTCTGATGACCTGATTTTTGCAAGCATGCAATGGAACAAATAACCAGTCTCTCTTCTATCCCTTACCCTTTTTCTCTCTGAGAAAAACCTTCACAACAAAAAACCCCACAAACCCAAACAAACAAAAAACCCAATCCAAAACCGCAAACCAAAAGCAAAAGAAACAAAAGCTAACCAACAAAAAACCCTCCACCCTGAAAAAACTGGCCACAGTCTGCACAATTTACAATTTCTTTGATCTTAAAGCTATTTTAATTCTCTACCTTAAAACTGCATGGAACATATATCTATGAAGTGTCTCTTTCATTAACCAAGTTCTTTGATCTGGGTGACTGAAACACATTATTATTCATATTCACACTGTAGACTTAACAACTTCTCAAAATTTACAAATAGACAGAAAATCCATAAGCAGTTTCAGATTATAATGTTTGTAAAAAATGCATGCAGCTGAATAGCCTAGCAGCCCCACCTCAAAAAACATCATTTAAAAGAGAGAAAAACACCCTGATTTTCAAATGGGAGAAAAAAAAAACCCACACCCAAAAAAAAAAGACATCAAAAAAACCAACCAAAAACCAACCAAACAAAAACAAACCAAAAAAAAGAAAAAAAACACCCAAAAATCTAAAAAACCCCAAAACCAATAAACAGAAAGTTGTGTTCCCACTTGTTTCGAGACTTTGACTACATAAAAAGAAACAATTAAAAGCCAGAAGAGCATTTATGTCAAAATACAGCAGCAGAAAAACTGAAAGGTACATAGAAAACACTGGAAAGAAGGAGCATGATTCATAATAAAAATCATGCTCTGTCTTGGTCCAGTTATGCATTTCAGAGTCTGAAACGGCTTGCAATGCTCATGCAAGCCCTTTCACAATGTTGTAGTAATGCAAGAAATTTATTGGGACCTCAAGATGTTTACATTCATGCAGATGGCAAGTCAGCTGACTACTGTAGGAAATTGAAGAGCTGAAGACTTAATTAATTCAGATAATTCAGATAAAGATGTTACCTACCTCTATTTTAGCTGAGATGAACAAACAAATTAAGGAAATATTGCAATAATCTAAAATTCCAAAGAAAAACCTGACAGCCTTACAGTCTACTTATTATTCTGGAAAGTTTTATCACGGGTGAAGTCACAAGTGCTCTTCTGCAGATAGCTTGTTTTCACCTGACTAAAGTTAACTTAAGCAGTGAAAAACAGTCATTACTACAGAATTTTGTAATACGCGGATAGCAGTTATAACTACCTGAAACAGCCCAAGTAGCTGAAAAAGCACCAGCTGTGGAAACAAGATCCTCCGCAGGCTGGACTTCTGGAGAAAGTGGCACAGGAAGTCACGGGAAGGACTATAAGTATTTTTCAATCAAACAAATGTAACAATATGTGACTGGAGAACTGTAAATGGAACACCTGTGGGCAATTTAAGACAGGCAGCTTCTGTCTGCAAACAAGCCTTCTACAGAGCACGATTTCTCTGTGTAACTTACCTAAAACCATGGAATTAAATGAGAAATTATATTAAATGCTTCTGATGAACAGATGTCCTACTATGCTTACCCTATACTTCCAGACATATACTATTTATACCTCTGAACAACCATTTAAAAAAAAGAAACAATGTATATAGATTATCTGAAGGAGGTGAGGATCACAGAATCACAGAGTGGTTTAGGAAGGGACCACCAGTAGGGTCACCTGGACCAACCTCCCTGCTCAAGCAGTCTTCAAGATTTTACAGAAGGTGCAAAGTTTCTAAGGAATTTGACTTAAGACAAGAGAGACATAGTTAAAAGTGAGGCATCAGGCAGTTAGCCCTGCATGGATAAATTTTGAGATCAAAATTTATTAATATTTTATTAAAATTGTGGCAAAAAGGAGGAGTATGATACTATTAGATAAAAATACTAAACTTTTAGGGGCATATGCAGCATAGGATCTTGAACACAGAACAACTGAAAGTGTAATTATATGAAAAGGAAATAAATTGGCATACGATACAACAACTGGTGGTTCAGGGACAGAGCTTGGAGGTGACATTTACTATGATCTGTGAGTGTGATGTGGCTGTGAATCACAGGTCTTGTCAGAGGTACTTCCAATAGATACACAGTAGAATTTGTGCCATAGTGAGAAGACTTTCTACAGCTTCCTCTGAAAGGTTGTGAATTTAGAGTTGAAAAGGAACGTAGAAGAGTATGTGGGATGACTGGGGGAATGGAAGCTTTCCTACAGCTATTACTAGTCTAGTCTAGCAAGATAAAGCTGGAGAAGTTCAGGCAGTGAACGTTTCTTCCTTTCTCATACTAATTGTCAAGACAAATTCTGACTTCTACATTTTAAAATCATCAGTTGGGAAACTTAAACTAACCTGTATTCAAAACAAACATTATTTCCTTTCCTGTCTGGAAAATTATCTGGAATGCTAAGGCCACCAAGGTACTGCCAACATAACTGCCAGGAAAAGGGGTGGTAAAAGTAATAGCTTATTAATCTCCTTGACTTTTACCAGCAGTACTGTAAGCAACAACCAGAAATTAAAAATCCTAATCACTGTATGTACTGCAGAAGCATGTGGACAACTGGGCTAGATTACAGAATTAATTTTAAAACATAACCACCATTTCTTTAAGATGATCTGTCAAAGTAGTGATCAAATTCAGTAGCTAACAATTTGGCTGTGTAAACATGTAAAGAAAAATTTGCTTTTATAGCTCAGCTTGGTTATCAAAATTGCTAGTGGACCTAAATAATGCTGGTCACAGACAATCAATATCAGAAAAACTCCAAACCACTATCAGCAATATCTAAATGGACTATTGATGCATGCTCCTACATTAAATATGTACTCTCTTACACATTTCTTTTTTAAAAAATACTTAGCAAACAAATAGTGGTCTGCTTGGCAAAGTGCTAGAAAGGTGCTTTGCTTTTCAGGTTTGCAGTCTAGACACGTCACATAAACACTCAAACCATTTGGAAACTTAGTAAATTTCTTACAACAGTGTTTAAGCCTAGAGATGTATCTGTTGCTAAGAGCAAAGAATTTCTATCAATCTAGCAAGATGGTATACCTTAAAGCTGGATGAAACAATAGTCAGCTCTGTGGTGGATAGAAATGCCTTATGATTTCACAGAAGGGATAAAGTAATTTTAAAAAACCCATGGAACACGTTTTATTTGTTCTTGGTTTTAATCAGTTCTAAAATATATTCACACACAGAAGATCTGAATTACCGACATGAAGGGAAAAACATACAATAAAAAGGTTGAAGGTTTTATTTACCTTTTTATATGTTTTCTCTTCATTTGGCTTTCCAGCAGTAACGTCTCCATTTTCAGTAACAGACGACATCTAATAACAGAAGCTTAAGTTACAAGGAAGGCATTTGCTTTACAAAAGTAATTGTTCAGAAAAATCATATAATTTATTATCCATTTTTGCTAAATTCAAACGTTTTAGAGATCAGTGATGTATCTAGGATATTCCTTGTAAGTATTTTCCACACAGACTAAAAGGACAGCACTGGCCCAGGAATACATGCAGCATACGACTGATTCTACATGACTCTGCTGCTTTTCCCCACACCAGTATGCAGTGAACTCATGATCCTCAGCCTATTACATGAGATGTTCCTGAAAGAGCAAAACTATGAAGCTTGTGAGCCAAATATTCAGTGGTATGTCTCAGTAGTCTAAGGTCCTAGGCTTCATCAATATGCTGTATCTCCTTAAAGTAGTACGGGAACCATAGAATAACATGGAATTGCAGAATA
The DNA here is from genome assembly GCF_014805655.1 of Passer montanus. Taxonomy (NCBI): domain Eukaryota; kingdom Metazoa; phylum Chordata; class Aves; order Passeriformes; family Passeridae; genus Passer; species Passer montanus. The sequence goes on along the minus strand of NW_024372147.1, from coordinate 5,998,124 downwards.
TTGGGAGTTGAAGGGACCCACAATGATCACTGAGTCCAATCCTTAAATGAATGGCCCATACAGGGATCGAAGCCACAGCCTTGGCATTATTAGCTCTATTTTACATTGTATCTTATCAGAGCTGTAAAGCCATTCTAGACCAAGGATAAACCACTAAGATAGAGATCACTTTGGTCAGACACCCTGAGTGCATCTGCCAAAGTAAACGAAACAAAAAGGCACAATGACATGGTTTAAAATAATTCTATATTTTATCAATACTTTCTCAAGGGAATTATACTTACCCTTATGAACAACAGAACAGGTCATCTGGAGCTGAGAGTGAAGATCAAGCCATTCATTGGTAGTTGTAATGTTTTTCACAACCTATTATAAGAAATATTTGTCATAACTATGTCTTAACAAATTTCCATCTCACAGAATAGCTGTAGATTTCCTTTTATTACTATTCTTCAGCCCAAGCAAGCATTCAGCTACAATTGAGGCTTTTTAAGAATCATGTCAAATAACCTGGTTACTATACTTGGAACTTACTATACTTAAAACATATTTTAACTTGGTTAATATACTTAGAAACTGGCAGTATTAAACAGGAGGGAATCAGTGCAGACTAATTCCTTTTTGCCCTAGATATTTTACCCCTGTGGCACAAGCAACTCTACAATAAAACATTTATGTAGAGCAGTATACATATATGCTCTGGAGTGTTGTGTAATTACATGTGTTATTAATCTTATAGCCTTATAATCTCCAAACACTTATTAAAAATAGCTGTGATGGTTTGGAAGACAGCACATTGAAAAGTTGCAGATTACAAATTAAAAAAAAAAATCTAGTGACACCTTAAATGAGAAGACAATCTCACTTTTTCATTAAGCAGTTCAAATAGCATCTTGTACATAAATAAAAATTGGTTTAAGAAAGTATTCTCAGGTCTCATTCACTGATTTTAATTTTCCATTAATCTAAAGAGTACAGTACCAAGGAACCTTTTAATAAAAGGAGTCAAAATCAGTATATTCCTTTCCTTTTCTTTAGAGAAGCACTTGAGCCAAAAAAAAAAAAAAAAAAAAATAAAAAAAAAAAAGATGGGGGCACACAACAAATAGAAACTTGGAGGTTCTGAGAAGAAAACAATGCCTCCTTAGAAAAACACACTTCTTACGTTGCATACCAGTATCTTCCTCCTGCAGCTAACCGCATTCTTCATTGTAGCCTCCATGTAAGTAATGTGTGTTAATTAATAATTCCTTCATTTGGATGTGTATTAGCAGTCTGCTATACACTGAACTCCTATTTAAAGACAATGACTTCATTTTTATAGCTTTTTAAATTGTATGTAGTTACCTTACTCATCTGTGTTCACACATTTAATATTAATATTCACCCATGCTTACAACTCTATCAGTACACAAAGGCATCAAGAACTTGTTAAGACAGTTTTTGTAGGAAATATCATTTTAATTACAAGTAGATGGCTTTTAAAATAACTGATCACTGGGTTAAAACACTAATCCCCAGCCAAGCTGTTGTTGTCCACATACCTCCCAAGACTATTGATACTATTGAATATGATGTTCCACTACACACAAAACTTCCTAAATTACGAGCACACAGACTCAGCAAAAGCCAAACATAAATGCAGCACGGGAGTTTTCATTCAGTAAGTTAGCTGAAGAAAGCACCCATGCTAGACATGGGAGAAAAGCCTGGTTTTCCCCCAGCATAGACAGACAAATTATTCAAGAACACTTCACTTATGTGAAAATATACCCCAGCAATGCTGACAACAATAGAAAACAGACAACAAGAGACCAAGTTCAATAACTACCAAGTGTAAAAACTCGTACACCATAAAGAAGGTAAATTTTTCCTGTATGTGTCATTTAGAGTTCATTTCCTAAAGGCATTTAGAATAGAATTATTTTTGTTCCAATCTTTTGAGAAACAGAACACACTGCTCTATCTTAACTGTGGTAGTGTTAAACATCTTTTAAAATCTGTGCTGGGACAACCATCTCTTGTTCCATGCTAAGAGTGTTTTGCAAAGCAAGTATTACTTTGTGTATTTTCCTCCTGCCCTAGAGCTACTGAGGCAGTAGCACACAGTGCCTTCTCATATGCTTTATAATGCACAGAGCAACAGCTACTCTCTCAGTTCTGATGAGGTTTAACAGTTCAAAGCCAGGTCACAACTTATAGTCTTGGACACACTTCCAGGCTAAGCTACAACTATTTATTTTTTTGTTACCATAGCAGGGGACTACTGGAACTAAGACTCTCAATCTCTGTATCTACCTGACAAAGGAAAAGCTCACAATAAAATAAGATGTGAGGTAGGGGCGGGTAGAGGAAGAAAACACTTCATTTCAGAAATATTGCAGCATGCTGACTTTCGATGGGATTAAGTTAATTTTCTTCACAGTAGCTACAGTGGGATTACATTTTAGACTTGTGCTGGAAAGAGTGCTGATACTTCAGGGATGTCTTCTAGTCTTGCATAGTGCTTATACAGCATCAAGGCCTCTTCTGCAGACTTGCTGCATCCTTCCAATGCCTGGGCTGGGAATGCACAAGGAGCTGGGAAAGGAAACCAGCCAGGACAGATGAACCCAGCAGACCAAAGGGATATTCCAGACCACATGGCATCATGCTCAGCATATACAGCTGAGAGAAGAAGGAAGGGAGGATGGTCAAAGTGACTGTATTTTCCTTCCCAAGTCACCATTAGATTTTATGGGGCCCTGCTTTCCTGGGAATGGCTGAACACCTTCCTGTCCATGGGAAACGGTGAAAGAATTCCTTGTTTAGCTTTGCTTGTATGCACAGCCTTTGATTTACCTATTTGGAGATAAACAGTCTTTATCACTACCCCTGAGTTTTCTCGCTTTTACCCTCTTGATTCTTTCCCTGATTCCATCAGGGGGTAGTGAGTGATCCAGTGTGTGGGGCTCAGTGGCTGTCTGGGCTTAAACTGTGAGTGAAAGATGGCTATAAAGATCTCAACTTCAGCTTCTTAGATGCTATCCTGCCTGATAACAAAGAAAGAGAAACATTAAAGTACAGAGGGAATTGAAAGAGTTTTTTTTTTCCTAAATACTCCTGAAGGGTCAACATTTTGGTCACAAATCTTACGTTCAATAAAAACTACTGTCTTCATGAAATACAAGATTACAGTCTTCATTTCCAGCCTTCTGCTCAAAGTCCTAAATGCAGACTTAAAAAAAAATCTATTCAATGTATGCTTCAGGAAAAAAAAAAAAGTTTCACAGTTTAGTTTCTCACACTATAATCATAGAACCACATGCTTCTTAACTAACACAAACTGCAATTTCCATCACTCTGAGGGAAAAGTGCCATATGCATTTTCCTCTAGAGCTACAGGGACACCTTTTTTCTTTCTCTGATCAGCCAGAAGCCCACAATGTCAACACTACGCTGCCCACCACATAGCTGGCATTTTGGAACAGAGATGACAGACAGCAAATGTGAGTTTCCTACCCAGCTTTGATTTCTTGTTCTTGAATTTTTAATTCTATGTTCCTTATATAGTCAAAATTTATCTTTTACTAACTGCATAAGGTATTCATTTTTCCAGATAATAAATAACCAGCTGTTTTTACACAACCTCAGTTGCTGAGGCCCAGCTCACATGAACAGGTATTTGTACCTTACACCCAAATGGCCTCTCAGCTCAATTTCAAGTTAACTTTAGAACTTCCAACAACTTCAGTGAAAGCCAACATCCATGAAAAATGCTATTGCTAGATTCCTACAGGCCCATGTATTAGTTCATTCAACCAAAAATCAGACCTACTTTTTTTCCATTACCATGAAAACGTTTTGGGTTTTTTTGGAGAATGTATTTCTTAGTACATTTAGACCACTTTCTTAAACAAAGAATTTTTTTAAAGCATTAATAAAACATGTTGTTGAGGAATCATACACTCCAAATAAAAGCCATGTAACTTTTCATTACATGTAATTACGTGTTCTTGTTCTGAATGTTAGTTAAAATTTAAATATTCTTCATAGCTTTTTTACAGACATATCCCTGGGTGTGCTGCTGTTAGGCTTCTGCAGTGAGTTAGAAACCTCACACAAAAGAAAACATATTTATAACTTCTCACAGGTGTAATCTTTAATTTCAAATATGAGTAGTAAAAAAAAAAAGATGAAACAAGATTAAATGAAGCTTTAAATTTTCCATTAGGCAGAGGGAGAATACTAGATATTAAAGAATTCAATAAACAATTGAATAATTGAATAAACAATTAAACATGCATATGTTTAATACTAATAATATACAAATAAAATAGATGGTACAGTGCAGATTTTTCAGTCTGAAACATATAAATGCATTTTCAGAAACACTTTGGGTTGGGGTTTTTTTTTGGCAAGTGAATGCATTGGGATGGAATACACAATTTTCGACTCAATCCAGCAACTTCATTCTCATAGTTCTGTGGATTTCAATTACCTATTTAACTGTTCTTAATCCTTTAATAGTTCTCTTTTTCCAGGAGGACACTAAATTCTCAGAATGTGGCAGCTCTCTTCGCAGAAATGCACAAAGACTCTTACATTAAATTCATACCAATGATACTAACTCAGAACCATACAAAAAAAAAAGATCATCAGAATAGTAATTCTATCTGTCCTAAGTAACAGTGGGAGTTCACCACCAAGACTGCATTCTTTCTTGATCACAGCAACTTGTCAGTACAACATGTAAGGATGCTGACAAGAATTTCTAGTCCTACAAACAGCATTTATAGTGAAGTCCATTAAAAGGAATCATCAGGTCAAATTCCTTTGTAGCTCCTGTCTCCCCTGTTACTACTTTGAAGCAGCAGCTTCTAAGACAACTAAGAAAAGCATACTCATTCCATTACTGCAAAAGTCTTACTGGTGAGATTTGTTCAGACATATTTTCCTTATGGAAGCTGTGAGAGTAGCTTTTAAAGTCAGTTCTTCAACTCACTAAAAGGACTTGCAGATCTCTTAAGACAGCATTCCTCCACCAAACCACACTGGGGACAGTCATACACTGCAGTTCTAGTGTGAAGCTGGAGACCTTTGTTACACAAAATTTTGCCAGAACAGGCAAGTCTTCCAAGCCAAAAATGCTCTACAGTGGAAGAAATCCATGAATACATATTCACTGATGAAAAGCTACTCTTTTCCTACTTGTTCTCTTGTGTTTCCCCTACCCATAGTTCAGGTACCCAAAAACCATTCATGGTATCCTTGGAGCTACCTGAAGGCAGCTCCAAGATCAAAAGGCACTATTAAAGCTAACTCCCCTATTTCTTTGAAATTATAAAGATTTGAGTTCATACCTTCTTAGGCACTGAACAAACTTTTCTTGCAGATGATGCATTTATAAAGTTTCCCTCTTGTCTGGATTCTCTGCCAACTAATACAATATGCACAACCGCACTGGATTTCCGAATTGGATCTCATTTTATCTTATTATTCCATGAAACTTGGTACTCTGAACCACTGGCACTCTGAACCACTGTCAAATTTAGTTCAGTTTGACTGACCTAAACTTAGGTCAGTCAAAACTGTCTATCATTTTTCCCTAGCCTCTCCAGCAGAATTTGAACAGTAGGATTATTTATCAGATTATTTGTAAATTAAGAGGTTTGGGACACAAAAAAATCTTCTGAGACACAGAAAAATTGTTTCCATACAAAATCCATGCAAAGCACTATTTTCAGAAGGCTGAAGAGGCAAATGACTTAGCTTTAGGTGAATAGTAGGACTTCTATTGGTTTTATTACATTTTAGCTCCTTAAAGAAACTTTTCTCCATGCTTTAAAAACAATGCCTACTATAATTTTCATGGTTTAATTGCCTTCCTTCTGAGTTTATCAGACAATGAAGAGTGGTGTTTAGAAACCTGCAAGCACTACTAGGCAGAGTGCCAATACACAGATCTAAAGAACTGAAAGGAAGCATAATTTAATGCAGAGCGGTAAAAGGAACAACACATCAAAGATCCAACAGCTTTCTCAACAGTCATCACAAGTTAACTCCCTCTCCAAAAACCTTATGTCTTTTAATGTCACAGAACATTTTTTTAATACGTGTTATGAGTGCTCGGGCAGTTACACAGCCTCCAAATAAAAATTGAAGTAATGTATGTAGCCACTCAGTTACAAGGAAAAAAAATATACACACAATTCAGCTAATTTTTAAATAATATACCAAACGCCAGTTTGTGGAATATATTCAATTTGTACCAGAAGGACATGTAGATATCTAAGATCAAATCTGTATGCTCCCATACCTGAAACATCTGAGGAGTAAAAGATAACGTACATATTTTTAAGTTGATGTATCCTGATAATGAAGTAAATGTTTACATGTTGCAATGGACTCACCAACAATCATTTAAAAGTCATTAAAAGCTTCAAATCTAAAAAATTTTGGATTTTCAGTCTGAGAGCATTTAATCCACCCAATCCCTATAATACCTGTCAGCCTAATAAACCTCTACTGTCAACTGCTGTGACTTCCACTCTTCGCAGAAGTACTGAAAGATCTCTTATTTCTATTACTGCAAAAGTAGAGCAAACTTTTTACTGCATCATAAACACCATTCATTTATGACACTAAAAAAGTAATTCAAAAAATCTATCTTTTCTATCTGACAGAAAAAAAAGGAAATGTCATATGAATTTAAAGAAGAAGGAGGGAAAAAGTAAAGAAAAACCCCAATTAGGTGTGAAACACTGTGAAGATCTCCTAACCCACAACTAATTATGGAGGTTTTAAGCGTGACTTAAAGTAAAATCTTCTGTGTAAAATCTGTGACAGTACTTGTGAAAACTGGAAAATGCTGTTCTTGCTAATTAATGCTATAATGAACAATTTCAGAGTGAAGAGCTAAAAAAAGCAGATCAGAAACTATGGAGTCTGTGATGCCTAACAAGAAAAGCCAACCAAACGGTGGGGGGGGAAGCCCTGATTAGTCTACCTATCTGATTTTTTTGTTTTTTATTTTGCCTCAAAAATAATAAGATGAAAATCAGAAGTAGTACACAAATTATTAAATTCACAAATAAAGTAAAAGGGAAAAAAAAAATCTCATCTTTCTCCTGGTCTTTGTAATAGCATCAGGCCAGCAAAAATGCTACAGTGAAAGCAGCAAGCAAAAACAAACACAAAACTGCCATTTAGACTGTTCATCTACTCTAAGTCATGTCAGCTGTTCACACCACCTTTATTTACCTAGCTTTAATAACACACATTAGTTTCAGTGCCCTGACAGATCTTTTAGTCTCTCAGCAACTAATCTGAGCACAATGCTAAGATTCTGATACTGTTTGATTTCTACAGTTGCGCTCCCCTCCTTCTTCCCCCCAGTTTCAGGAATACAGCACAGTACTTGGATTTCTTTTAAAAATGTCATAATAGGACTGGTATTTTTTTCTTAGTTTGCTGGCTGGATTTGAAAAGTTTATCATACTATTCATACTAAAAAAACCAATATTCATATTGTAATGCTTTGATTTACTGCAAAAAATGTCAGATCATCTATCTTCCTCCTTTAACTTTCAGATAGGAAAAAAAATTAAAATGTGGAACTTCAGAAAATACCACTTCCATCAAAGCCTACAAATACTCAGAATACATCTGATTACCCAGAACCTACAAGACTCCCTTCCTCTTCCATTTAAAGTGGTAGTCCTTATGCACTAACCAGTTCTTCAAGTTGAAATGCACTACCATTGTAATATCCAGGGTTGCAGGAACAGCATCACAAACTATAGCTACAAACCATATCCTTAGTTTCAAAAATAATCTGCTGTGATTCTTTCAGATGGAAACTTTTTTACAACAATGCAAATAAAACTGAAAATTCACTGAAGGAGCCAAAGTGTAGAAGTCCTTGGAAATACAGCATACTGTCCTCATTCAACAAAGCACACAGATTTTAATTTGTAACTTCTGTATTTTGTGGATTCTGCATGGAAGAGGTGGGCTGGGTTTTGTTCCTCCTCCAGGAATTTCCAAATTCAAGGCTTCATTCTGAGGGCCTTAAATCTATCTCACTCCTCTATCCCCTATTAGCCTACTTAACATTTTAAACATGTCAAATATTGTGTCTTCTGCTTTCCCCAGAAGCACCTGAGGATCTCTTACGTCTTGCCAAACACCATCTGTAAAAGCAGAGCAAACTTTCTACTGTGTACTAGATGGTGTTGATGTCTTAATAACCATGGGGCTTTTCCAAATCAGTGAGCTCAGATCAGCAATCAGAAAGAACAAACATTTGATCTCTGACATAACTGACGTCAAATTGTGTATCTTGCAGAAACGGTTAACAGGCCCTCCTTTCACAAAGTGAAATGCCCCCATTTACTTCTCATTATTTAGTAACAGTCTCAAAGCATACAAAGCAGAAAGGCATATTTGTACATAGCCAAAGAAGACTTCCCAATTGCTACTTATGTTTTCACTATTCTGATTTCACGTGCACTTTTACAATAATAGCACAATAACAGCACATTTTAGAAGACTAGCAAGCTTTCTATAAAGCCATCTGGAATTACAAATTAATAAAAGTGTCAAGATAGGGTTTTCTTTGAAACAACTGAAAGAAGGAAACATCTGCATGCTATATACAACAGTAAGCAATATAAGTTAGGTAGTATCACAGTGAAGGGCACAGGTAGAAGACTTGGCAGAGCCCAGAATCAGAGTTCTGCTCCTTTACTTTGGCAACTTTGATATGGCAATGGCCTACTGTTACTAACACATATCAGACACTGCACTTTGAGATAAAACCACCACGTAATGCATGCTGTCCAATAAAATACTGCTACGCACTGAGACAAATGGTTGATAAGGAAAAAGGCACAAGGAGAGGGAAAATTCTTCTACATTTGTCTCTAATGGTACATGAGAAATAGAGTGACAGGGATCATGCAACACTGTGATTATGATTTCTTGAAAGAAAAGCACAGCAAGCTGCTTCACTCATAGAAGCAGCAGGTAAGATTCATGGGGAATGAAATCTCATGTATGGCAAAAAGAAGATCAGTGAAGGTGTGCATTTCTAAAGGAATGATACAGAGATGCACATAATCCCACCTTGCTGGGTGAGGAATAGATATAAAAGAGTAATTTGCTCAGCCCAGAAGCTTTAGTAATTTGAAACTGCAGAAATAGTCATTTGAGAAAAGAAAAACAGGTCAAATGGACTTGGAGAAGATTAAGTATAAAAAGAATAGACTGAACAAGCAAGATAAAAAGCAGAAAAGCAAAGGACAAGTTACTTTGATAAGAAATACATTCATAATAAGAACTCTTCAAAAGGAGGTCAACCACACTTAAAACTGCTATGCAAACATAACTTTACAACACAGGCACAAATAAAAAATGGTAATAAGAATTCTTTGCTCTAAAGAACATTGAGAGTTTTGGGTGGACAACACAAAAAAGCTGTGGTTAAAATAATTTGCATGCACTGAAACAGATGGCATAATTTGTGCATCAGTTCTACACAGGTAACTCATAAATTATGAGTTACACTGCTGGGAATTGTTTAGGCCATTTTCATATCAGCATGCAATTATTCACAACAAAGTTTGCAGAAAGATATGTCATGGAAACACTGAACTCAATGCATGACTGGATTATTACGATCTTCAAGTTCTCTGTAGTTTCTTCCCCAGGTCCTCTGAGTATAACTTTTGTGCATATAGCTGTTAATGAATTAACATTGAATTAACAATGAATTAAGTTAAACTGTTCAGCAGTAACATTATCTAATAAATTCAAGTATTTTAAAATCCCCTTTTTGTCTCCAGCTGAGTGCCATTCCATACAGCTGCAAACAGACAGGTGAAGAGTAGAAGAGATTACCCTGGATGATGGATGATGTGACAGATAATATTTGAGATCCTTTTGACAGATTAGACAACTTTTAGAAAGTAGTTGATAATGTCTTGAAGGAAGAAAAAGATCTGGTTACTGCCATGACTCCTCCGTGTTTCCATTGAATCACTATGTATCACTCAGACTGGATATCTGCAACAATTTCAGCTGGTCCAGGCTGATGCTGCTGTGGTCCTGCCTTTCAAGCATGTGTTGGATAGCATCATTATTATGCACCAGTGCTACTCCTGCCCAGAACTCACTTAGACAATTAAACTAACAAAAAAAGTAACCTACCAAAGAATAGCAACCGTAATGAAACTCCTTATAACAGCTTTGTTATGGTCATCCCTAAGATAAAAAAGAAACTTGGGAGGGAATGAAGAAGGTAATGAATACTGTTAGACCCTTGATCCACAATGGAGGGGAGACCAATTGACCCAGCTGTTTCAATCACCCACATAATTTTGTATTACCTCAGATTCACCAGTCCACTAGTGATAATACCAGGAAACAAGACTGAGAAACAGATGGAAAGAAGGATTAGCAGCAGAGCTCGATGGGCCAGGCAACAGCACCTGAACTGTTCAACATTAGCTTGAGAGAAAATGGAAATGCATGGCTAAGGTGAGGTTCCCAAATGTATATTCATACAGCAACTTGTTTTTCAGGTGCCTAGCTTGTACGAAAAATAAGGTCACTAAAGAAAGGGTATAGACAAATGATCTAAGTACCCAATTCAAAAGTTGTGTATAAATTCAAGATGAGAGATACTCTAAGTTACCCCATTGAGTAAGAAAATCTATTGCAACCAATTAATCTCTCACACTCTTTTCCTTCAGGAAAGCTAAAACTGCAATTAGTAGATGCTTCCCTTGGACCCCTACAACTTAACTTTGGTTGGCATTTAATAGAAAGCTTACTTTACTCTTGAAAAGGACTTGAAAAAAACATCCTGTACCAGCCTCAGCAGAAAACAAATCCTACATCACCAGAGATCCTTTGATTAAGAGCTCTCAGTTTCCTATAGAGCAGAAGTTCCTCAGATATATTTCTGAAATCACTCAAAAAGCTATATAAAAGGAAAGTATTAATCCCATTTTATGAAATGCCCTGTAAAGGACAAAAGCTGGAGGCTTCTTGGTTTAAAGGAGCTCTCTAACACATTTCTTTTTAAACCACAGAGAAAGTTTCAAGGGAGAAAAGAACTATTTCAGAAGCTACATAGGATGAAAAAAACCCTCAAAAAACATGACTAATACAATAATATGAATTTCTGAAACCAATTCAGTAAAGAACTGCTCAGCATGTAAGGAAATAGTGATATTTGTCAGAGCTCCTGTCATCAAACCAGGACAAATATTTTGCAGCCACTACAGTAGAACTGCAATGTGGGAACTAAAAGATCTGTCACAATATTTGTAAAATTATTCCATTCTCTGACTGGAATGTGGCTGCTTAAATGTAAAGGTTACTACTGCCCTTATAAGGGATCATATATTTCTGTCCATGCCAAGATGATTTTTTGGCTTTTCTTTTGTATACCTTTTATATAACTTTCATGTATCCTCAGTACTCTTAACATGCATATTTATAATTCCTTAAGTCTGATAACTTAGTGTATTCCTAGTATTCTGTTAGGCCAGGAGACTAAACTTCCTAAAGGCCCCATGGCAGGAGGCCAGAAAACCCTACACTATCTTGAGAAACCAATGTCCTCTCTAGAATATATCTGTAAACCAGAAATTTGGCCCATCCACAGGGGAATTCCATGCATGGGGGAATTCCATGCCATTCATCCAGGCCTCCCCTTGGGATGTCCTTGTTAGATATGCTGATTTGTAAAGTCTATAAATTGTACACGTGATCTGCTGTGTGCGCATTGCGGCACATCCATGCCATTCATCCAGGCCTCCCCTTGGGATGTCCTTGTTAGATATGCTGATTTGTAAAGTCTATAAATTGTGTACACGTGATCTGCTGTGTGCGCATTGTGGCGCATCCCACCTTGGTGAAGTGGTGCACCGATAAGGATCCTTCTTAAAATACTAATGTAAAAACCCCTCATCCTTTAACTATGTCTGGCTCTTAAATTTTTAACACCAGGAAAAGGCATCATTGTTCTCCAAGCCATGTCTTGGATGAACAGATCAGAATGGGCGAGTGCCTACTTTTTTTTCCCAACAGTATGCTTTGGCACTCAGCTGAATGACAAGCATATCTGCACTGTAACATACAAATACAAACCACATCAACACACACATCTACCCTACTAACATTAAGTAACATGAGGTATATCATGGTAAGAAACATGCACAGCTGTTTTAAGGCATGGACACAGTCACAGAATTTTTAAATGGCATTACAAATGTTTTCAAATAAACCTTTTAAAGTAGTTATTTCCAGCCAAATGACATAAACAAATTGTCTCCAATGGTCTTTCACTTGCCAAACCAAATTGAAAAACCTGTCCCTGAACAGTTTTGGCAGCAAGAAAGTAAGATGAAGTCATTACTAGATGTTTTTGCCAGTTCTGAAACACTCTATTATTCTTCAGATGTTGTTTATACTCCACATATAGTTGCACCACTTTAAACATTTTTGTATTTAAAAAATGCAAGTTAACTAACTATATAGAAGCACCATCATAGTCTCCCTCCCCCTGAACTTCTTTGCAAATGACTAGCTGGATTTCTTTAAATAAACTAGCTGGAAATATTATAGGAAAATTCAAAATCTTAAGCTATCACTATAAGTAAAGAACACATCTGCACATGAATTGGCCCATTTCAATTTAAAAGTGTCCATATACATGTGAACAGGACTTAAAACAAAAAGAAGACAGTTTATTTACCACCAGCAACAAGAATAAGCAGTGGGTGATAGCTTTGTAGAAGAGCCATACATAATCTGACACCAGAACCTGTGAACTCTTCCAAGAAAACGAGTGTGAGTTTTCCCACAAATTAAAAGGTCTCTGAATTCTTGAGAGGCTTAAATAAGAATCTCCCTCCTTCACACAAAAGCCCTTTGAAACAATATCTCCACCTCTCACTGGATCATTATAACTGGGTTGGAAGCATCATTATAAGTAGGATAGAAAAAGCATCCAGTATTATCTCTAAGTCAGTTAACAGCCCACACCATAGTCTTCAAAAGGTAAAAATACAGCTTTCAGCATTTAGAAAGAAAAAAACCCACACAACTAATCACAGTTTTTGCTCAATGTATACTGTTTTATGAATTGTTAACTAGAAAAAGAACAAGATTCTGACAAGATTAAACATGGCTATGAATATTATAAAGATTCCATACACTAAAGTGGAAAAGGCCCAACAATTCAGTCAACACACTATCCGAGGAACAGAGTGTTCTTACAACTTAAGGTGTACAATGCAATAGCCTATTTTATTATATTCCTTACCCAGCATAAATCTGCTGGAACATCTGATTAAATAAAATAAATACCTTTTTCAGCCTGCAATTTTACTGGCTACTGGATTGGGGGGTTTTAGTCTGAGATGATAAAGATCATTATGTTCAATAGCACATATTTTAAATGCATTTACAGAAAATTGCCTTTGAAGAGTTGTTGTTAACAGTGTGTAGTCCCTGAACCTGTCTGTTTTCTATCTTATTCCTGTGAATACAGACCCTGATGATTAGCTATGTAAGAGAAAAGTGATATTCATTAAAATTTCATTCTAGCTGGCTATGCTTTTACTTTATAGAAATAAACCAGCCTTCAGTTTTGCTTGCAATATGGCAGTGTTATAAGAGCACTGAGCTGCAGCCCAGCATTAGTAACCAAGGACTGCCAAATAAAGGGCAAGAATACTGCAAGACAAGAGCCAGCCAGACAAGCCTGCCTGCTTACCCTTCATCATCATTCTAGCAGCAAGGATGGCCAGGGAGCAGACAGATGGTCGTTTTCACTCCAGAAACAGGTGCAGCAGGTCGTCACAAAAATGGTGATGGTGACATGAACAATTTTCTTGCAGAGCACGACATTACCCACATGCTTGTAAACGGCAGCCATTAGCTTAAGAAAACCTTTAGTTTTAGATCAGCTAAAAACCTTTACTGAGGTTTACCAGCTCTAGCTGGTGTGTGAGTTAGTGCACGCACATGCAAAAGTGACAGAGAGGAAGGCTAGACACTAAGATGCCTCACAAGGCCAGTCTGAAGGTGTAATCACATTCAAAAAGCTGCTGTTAACAAGCAGTGACTAACACTGGTCCGGTATAAAAGCTGAAAAAATTAGACATTATCCACATCTCCCTTCAAAGCAAAAGGTTTTCAGTAAAAAGCACTGGTTTGGAGATACAGGTCTGAGCTTGCAGTTTTTTTCGAGAGGATGAAGGAGTTGCTAGGTGATGGTGAAGTCAGGCAATGACAGAAAGAAGATGCACAGACTTAACACAGCAGTGGATGGCAAATCCATCTCCCCTCACAGCAGTAAGGCAGTGGTCAAGCAATGTTTTTTGGTAGATGCTTCTCTCAGGAGCTTCTCCAAATCATAGCAAAGATGATGCGGTTTTCTAATTAATATAACTAATTAGAAAAAATAATTTTATAACTAATCCTGGATATCTTGTTCTACTAAAATATGTTGGTAGAAATCTATAGTAGGGGCCTGTTTTTCTACACCTGCCTCTGAAAAACCTCTTGCATCAATGGGCCCAGCAGGTCACAAACTTGGGTTTGGAGGGATCTCCTTCATACCATTGAGTTACAGGTAGCACAAGAACTCTGCATAACAAATACAGCTCCCAAGAACTGACATGTATGAGGCTGGGGGGACAGAAGAGGAATGTCCAGGGGCATTTCATACCTGCATGGTATGCATCTTTGTGAGAGTGTGTACCTTTCTTTGCTGAGAAATCAGCCAAGGCTCCTGGAAGTCTATCTCTCTGTCTCTCACTTTGTCCATTTCCTTTGAACTGTTTATGTCCTCACAGCAAGAAAACTAAATCCAGCTAAAAAGCATTCTTTCTTTCACTTTGAAGACTTTTATGCATAAAACAGACAGGAAGGGTGCAAGTGAGCACAGGGAGCAAGTTGGAATGGGAAACAAAGTAAAAATAAAGAGCAAAAAAGGCAAGAAGGGAAGGGATAGACTCAACAAGGGATTGTGCACAACTGAACTGGGAAGAAAAGAGGAATTGGAAGCAGTAGTGGATGAAGACCAAGGGAACCAAAGTAGAAGGAAAGTACATGTTAACAGGAAACACATGCATAGGAAATGATTTCTGCTTTTGTCTGCTAAAAAGAGGCCTTCAGTGCCATTACATTTGAATGGACAAAAGGGTACTAAGGGGAAGGGAAAAATATATTTAAAAAGTCAATAAAGAGATGATAGTTGTACTGTAAGAAAGAGAGCAAAGAAAACAATTTTCCCCCTTTCTTTAATTAAAGACAAAAAATAAAAGGCATATTTTAATGCATCTCTGTGAGGACTATATCAAGTACAGCAATATTTGCAGATGGATCAATCTGAGGTATTAAATATATGCTAAAACAAAAGCAACAATACATATTGAAAAATTCAGCAAGTTATTACACACTGCTTTTACTGCAGTACATCCTGTCGATATTGGGAAACATCCTCCTGAATGGTTATTTCAAATACATTGATCTTTAGTAGAGATGCAGGTAAAGCATATTTTAAAACCCAGTCAGGCAACTAAGATTGAATTACTGTTCACATTTGTGATGATCCTCCAAATGGTGTTTTTCCAAGCAAAACAGACACATCTGGAAGTCTAGGTGTACATTGATCTATAGCAAAAAGCTACATTTGCTTATTCCCTGTTTGGATAATTTGATGGTTACAAAAGGAACTTCTGAACTAAGGGACACAGTCAAAGGAGCAAGATGTGAATCTCAACTTGGCCAAAGTTCTGTGTTACACTGTTCTTGCAAATTGGACAAAGGCATAAGTTTCAATTTCTTTCCAACCTCTGTTACCAGGGTCCAAAATTAGCCTCATGGGGATGGGAAGCCCAATCACAATAAAGCAGAAAAGGTTTGAATGAGTGATGTTACCTCTGTAATACTTTTTTTTTTTTAATAACAGAGAGCCTTTACCATGGGCACCTACTGCTCATGCATCCTTTGTTTTCCTCTATCAATTATATCACGCAAAAGAGATCACAGATTAAACAAAACAGAAAATGCAAATATTGTATGCATAGGTTTTTATTCCAAATATTGTATGCATAGGTTTTTCTTTCACATAGAAGCTTAAGTATAGACCCGGCGATATAAACACAGGCTATCACTACTGTGATTTACATCTCATGATCACAATTCCAGCAAAAAGCTTTCATGTGTGAATTTTAGTATAGCAGTTTATAGGATCATAGAATGGCTTGGACTGGAATAGGTCTTAAAAATCATATTCTTCCAACTCCACTGGCATGGCACCTCTCAGTAGTCCAGGTTGCTCAAAGCCCCATCCAACCTGACCTTGAACACTGACAGGGATGTGACACTCAGATTCTGTGGACAACCAGTTCCAGTATCCCATCACCCACATAGTAAAGAATTTCTTCCCAATATCCAATCCATCTTCTCCCAGTTTAAAGCCATTGGTCTTTGCCTTTGTCACTACATGGCTTTGTCAAAAGCCCATCACCAGCTTTCTTGTAGGTACCCTTTAGGTACTTAAAGATGCAGTAAAGTTTCCCTGGAGCCTTCTCTTCTCCAGGCTGAAAAATTACAACTCTCTCAACCTGTCTTGACAGGAAAGGTGCTCCCGACCTCTGATCATCTTTCCACATATCTTGCACCGGAAGTATTCATAGCAGTCTCGATAGGGAAATCGTTGTCCTCCTACTTCTGCACTGACAGAAGTTATTTGTATACAAACAAAGTACTTCATAGGAAAGTATTTCTATGACTGAAACAGCTTTGCACTCTCTTACTCTTATATTCATCCTACACTAGCAGAACTAACCTGTGTATGCTTTGTTGAAGCAGAAAAGGAGTCCATCTATTGTTTTTTTGCACAGACCTTGAGTCTCAAGCCTGTATGATGGTATAAACACCATGTTTATACCTTGCATGTCCTTGCAAGGTATAAATATGAAGCACCACACTCAACATGCACTGACTGAGGCCTCTGTTTCTTATCCCACAGAAGAGGAGACACCATACAGAGGCCTGGATTTTTCTCACACTGCCACATCCTGAACATGACAACATCATTTCTAGCTACAAATATGTCATTCATCAGGTTTGTTCCTTTGTGACCTCAGTGGAACTGGTAAAAAATTATTTTTTAACATCTGGACTATCTTTGTGATTTCAAATGATCTACAGTCCTGCTAGACATTTTCTAGCTTAATCTCCAGATTTCACTATTAACTATACTAATGCTCTCAGGATAACTTGAAACACATTTGTTTTTTCCCATTTTGCAGCTTGTTGTTACATAATTCTTACCAGGAATATACATATTTAGTAATAAGGGAAAAAATACAGCATGATTTCCACACCCCACCCCCGCCAACACTCTGTGTCAAAAGAGATTTATTAGTATTTTTTAACATGAAGACATTCCATAAATACATTCCAAGTAGGCTTTCTGCAGAACACACCGTTTTATCAGTGTTAAATTTGAGATACAAGTCCAAGGGCTGCCTTTGCAGCTCGTTAAATCAATGCTAATTTGACAGTATGCTGCAGTATGTGTGCTCCTATATGAGAAAGTTTCACCACTACCTTCCTGCACTCTGTCACTGCACACTTCTCCCAATATAACTTCCTGTTATCACTTAGCACCATGCACCATTATTTCCACTGGGAACAACTTTCAGTGTCAGAAGAAATGGCTCAAAAATAAGAGAAGCAAGTTGTTTCTGAAGAAATGTGTTTCCCTTACTTCTTGCATTACTACAGCCTTAGTGAAATTGCTTTAATGCTTGGCTGCTTGCAGAACCTGGCCCTGGCTTTTGTTTTGTTTTGGGTTTTCTTAATTTAAAAAAAAAATTGAAGTACTTGTGTCACAAAACCCCCACCTCTATTGCAGCAGCTTCAGAAATAATCTCACAGAATACTAATAGCAAAACTAATCCTAAGGAAACAATAGCATAACACTTTGTTAATACATACACATCTTAGTTTTGTTGTATTACTTATTAAGAACACAAAGTAATACAAATCCAGTGTCTCTTAGTCCGACAAAATCCAGCCCTCATTATTATTTGTAAAAGATAATTTTATTATATATTTACATTTACTTAAATAAAAGCAGTATTTCTCATATATAAGATGCATCTCTTATCCCCATTTTAGGGCATAAATAATGAAAGACCAAAGTATTTCACATCTCACACAGGAGCCAGGCTACATAAATCTCAGTAAATGTCACCCCAAACAAGTATATTATACAAATCTCAAAAGAATAAGGAAAAAAGAAAGAAACACAAGAAGTAGGAGAGGTAGGTTGACCACTCCAGAAAAAATTGCTCTGGTAGATAAAATACAGGCAAATGAGTTATTGGTGCATCTTTATGCAGTGCAGAAAGCCAGGGGAAAAAAAGTGTGGTTCTGCAACAGACTAGAAAATGAAAGGCTTTTCACCCGCCATCCTCAATCTGATACACTCTCTCCCCTCTAAGACTTTCCACTGGTAAAAGTTTTTATTGTCAAATGACATGCATGCATTATAGTGCACAACCCTACAACAGGCACTTTGTCTCTGAATAGTATTTAAGGAAACTCTCTGAGAAAGAAAGCTAGAGCTATTTGCATGAAACTTTTTAAAAACTATTTTGTCTTGAAATAGTAGTTTTTGAAGCTGCATTTAGCATAAACCAAAACAGAGTCCTGGATTTAAGAAATGATGGATTTGAAAAAAGAGAAGGCCCGAGAGGCTGCATCTGCAATATGCTGCAGCTCCAGACAGGACTATGTGTACCACATTTTATGAGAAGCCAGCAATAACCACAGAGGAGACATTTTTTAAAAACTCGCAAAAGCAGCCCAGTTTCATAAAATCCCATATGAAAACGGGGTATTTTAACTGCACTTAATGGGGGAGTTTTAACTGCACTTATTACAACTGCTTCAGAACCAGAGCATGCTTCTTGAAGCACCATGACAGACAAGAATACATTTCTTTATTTTGGCTGTCAGGCTTAACCATCAGTGTTTGCAAAGATCTGGAGTACAGCTTTGTCCACCTCTCTTGAGAACTAAGGAAATCTGAAAAGGGAGTGCTTATTGGTTTCATGCCTGCATAGCAAAGCTCTCTTAATGCTTTAACAGTGCAACTGGAAAGAGTATTTTCCAATTTCAATATCTGAGATGCACAAAAAGCACATTAGGTATTCTAACTTGCTTACAAGAAGCTTTCAGCTTACAGCTTCAAGGAGGCACTATGCACCTTACTAAAAACATATACATCCCCTTGCAGCAGTGGGACAAGTAGCAAGAGACAGAATCATTCATGTAGTTGAAGCATAGACACTTACAGGCCAAGCAACTTGTGAAGTCTATACATACAATACTACAGAATCATGCAAGATATATTAGAGTTCTTACAGGATCTAAATAGAACCGGGGTGAGAGGAAAGTCACCCTAACTCACACATTTTCCAATAAAATGTTGCTTGAAATTACCTCCTTAACAGCCATTCCCCCAACCCCCCAGTAATGTAATTCAAGACAGAAAAAATCTATTCTGTAAGTACTCACAAACTTGTGGTCAGTCACCTCAATTTTACTAGAAACAAAAAGGAATTTAAAAATACCACTGTTCAAAGCAGACTTTTGAAAACAGCATAGGCTTTTCATCTCTGAAAAAGCACATTTTTTAGCCATTAAGCAGGCATATTGGAATGAAAGAAAACACATAAAATGTAAATCTTACTTGAGTTCAGAAAAGCCCTTCATAAGTAGCTTTTATACATGGATAGTACATGGATAGACAATTAGTATACATGTAGATTATGTATTCTGTCTACATTACATGCTACATACTACACCATTTAGTTATATTACGATGAACGGTTTCTACTACTGTTGTCACTCACCTTTGCTAGCTGCTGTTAGTGCAACAAAGTCAAAACTGGAACAAGTGGTATTCTTTTTCTCGCTCTACATTTAATACCCATTGCATGCACCTGGAATGATGATTCACTGTCTGAGCATTAAAACATCTGCTTTCCCTGCAGAGAACCTTATTCTCTTGAAGATAAGGTAAATGAACAGATGGAATTATGACAAATGGCCTTGTAACTTCCCAATATCACTGCTGGCTTTGCCAATTATTCCCTGAATACCAGGTCTGATTCTCACTTATGTGCACACAGTGTTGTGTGTCAAGAGAACACGTGTGACAGAACAGAATATATTCCAATATTTCGTAGGTACAAATCCAATTATTCCCTGAATACCAGGTCTGATTCTCACTTATGTGCACACAGTGTTGCGTGTCAAGAGAACTCGTGACAGAACAGAATATATTCCAATATTTTGTAGGCACAAAGAAAAAGTTACCTAATAGAATATATGACAAGAAATACATGGCCAAGGCCCAGTAGATAACACAGACATTTTACAAGTGAAATCTGACTCTGTGTGCTGCTGGAGTCTCTGAGAAATCCTACAGCACAAGCAGGTTCACAGCCTGCATTTGCTTACCCTGTACAGAGACAGGCAACAGGCTCTGCTCTCCTTCAAGGTAGAGATGAACCACAGGAAACATGCAGGTGGAAATGGGCCTCATGGGATCCTACCCTCCCGTCCCTGTACTCACTATATTGTGTTTCTGCTAGTCCTTAAAGGCACAGCTCCTACAACTTGCTTATTTAGCCCTTAAGAGTCTCTCACATAAAAGGCTGCACCTTTGGAACCCTCACTTCTGCCAGAAGGAGCTGCAGCAACTCAGTGGGTCTTACAGGGTTAGCCCTGACTTTCTCCTCATGCACTAGGTTTTAAGGGGCAGCTTGTTGCAGAGGATTGACAATCTAAGTGCAAGCTTTTAATAAAAAGCAAAAGCTTATATAGCCCAGGTCTTATGTACTACATTTCATGAAATGCTTTTACCTCCAGTGCCTTATATAACAAATCTATACAATCAGAACTGAGACTACAAGAACCAGCTGCATCTTGCTGAACTACTCATTTCCATGTAACAGCTAGCTTCAATTCTTCAACAAAATGCAACGTTGCATTTTGTGCTCTGTAAAAATTGTGTTTGAAAATTTACATTTAATTTTAATGCTGAAGACACTGTGTCCAGCAAACCTCATAAAAGCTTTAAGAAAACCACTGAAGATTTTATTCCTCATCCTTCCATGTTTTGGAAGGATGCAAATCCCAACTTTTAGTGTATTAAAGACAGACTATCATTTTCACTTTGTAGAATTGATACTACACAGTATTTCTCAGAGTTCGCAAAACCTATTCTAAGTATCACTTACAGCTGGTGGTGAAATTAACAAAGTCACAGAGTCAAGGTTTATATTGAGTATTTCTGAGGCCCCACAGAAAGACTCTGAACATCCATCTCCCTGTATCAAGAGCTGCTACTCATTTCAATTAGCCAAAACACCTAAGTCAAATTTGTTTACTTCCAACCTTTTCTGCCACACTTTTGCTGCTTTTAAATGCAATAATCCCCACTGTGTCAAATGCACTCTTCGTAAAAGGATAAACAATACTAAGAGCACTGCAAGCAAACATCCAAGCATTTAATATGGCTGCTACTAAAACAAAGTTTAAACCCAAGCAGTTACTAATTTCCAGCCTGAGATTTGTCAGTAGGATCCCTAGAGATTATTGCAAATGCAAAAATTAAGAATCATTTTTTCTAAACCTAGTTACTTTGTCAAACTACTTCATAAAAATACATATTTCTAGCAGATTTCATGTAATTTTGGATGCTTTAGCACAATATTAGAGCATTGCAAACACTGAGAAAAGTGTTTACTTTTCAACAAACAAGTTAAATCACTGAAAGAAACTTATGTCCCTGTAATTATACCTCAAGTTTGAAGTTAAACTCTTTCTGCTTTGAAGATCTATGAAAGAATCAAAGATTTGTTCAATATCAGCCAACAAAAATATTGTAAAGCATCCTTTGTTTTTTAACTCAATATTTATGAGCCACACTTTTTGTAATGGACTTTACCACCATTTACAGATAAACTACATTTTTCTATTAATGTAATGCTGTGACAAGGAAAAAAAAAAAAAGCACCATTTATTTACAGGTAAACTACATTTTTCTATTAATGTAATGCTGTGACAACGAAAAAAAAAAAGAAAAAAAGAAACCCAACGAACACAACCCAAAAAACCACCCGCCAAAAGGCCCCCAAACAAGCAAACAAACCAACCAAATTAAAAGCCAAAAATCCCCTAAACAAAACAGAATAAAAAATTCACAGTCAAAAAAACCCAAAACCCTACAAAAAAACAACAAATCAAAGCCAAGCAAAAAACATATAGTTTACTTCCTAACATAGTCTGATATTATGCATCTAACATCATCTAAAATTTCCACTTGCATTATAACCTCCAGTTTAACCATACTACACAATGTACTTGTGTGCTTTCATACTTGCCATAGTATGGTGCTATCCTGTTACTCCACATTAAGTCAGAAATATACTGAACATCAAGACTGAGGGAATTTCAGATCCTATTTGTTAACTACATAAATTCAACTCAAAGTTCTATAATACATGTATGAACAACATTTGAATAGACCAGATAATTTCAGATGAAAATTAACTGAATATGATTATTTTAGATTTAAGATCTCTCTTAAACCCCAAACAACCACATGGAAGTCCCCCTGAGTTTTGGAAAAAAATATAGCAGCTTGATACTGCTGTGTCCCTGTGACTTCCAAGGTCTTTCTGACCACAGAATCAGCCTGGCATAGGAATGTAGTCATAAACAGGAAAAACTCAGCACCAGTAAGAGCTTCAATAATGCCATGCATGGAAAAAGTTTAAAAGATGTCTTATCTTAATTACTATGGCTTACATTTCTGAAATAAATCACTCCATTTTTTTGGTAGCCTGTATCAGAGTGAGGGAACAAAACCAACAAAACTAAACAAAACATGAGCAGCTTCCTTTTAAAAGGCAAATGTACAACCTAAGCTGGATTATAACTTGGCAGTACATATGCTATTATTTTAAAAAAAAATTAAGTGAAGCAAATTAGCTACCGATCCCAGCTAGTAATGGTGGGGGGGTTTGTCCCACAATTCACACTGCCTTAATTTAATAAAAAAGATGTTTGTTCCTGAGTAACTTTTTTGCCCAAAGAGAATTTCTAATTGCTCAAATATAACCTGATGTGAGAAGAATGAAACATACAAAGCCACACTGTTTTTTACAGTGTCACATCACAACCAAAGAGATCATACAGTCCTTCAATCACAGGTGATTTTCACAATTCTTTCTTAACATAGATCCAAACCACGCACAGACTATGGATGTGCATCAGTTCTCTATGGTACCAGGTTACACGTCCCCCAGACACCAAGCTCCTCACCATCAGTCACCTGCATCAACACGGCAATGATGCCTGCCTATTGCCAGCCATGCCTGGAGCACGCCTGCCCACACCACTGTGCACAAGGCTGATTTAGGGCACTGGCAAGACTGCCATCGGGAAAAGTGACAGTGAGGGGCAGAGGGGGTCCTTGCCCACGTAACAGAAATTCAGGCAAGTATGGAAGGTAAAAGACCCATTTCAACCTTTGTATCAGGGAACACACCTATACCTAGCAGGGTTCCCCTTCTTGGTCCAAAGAACATGTAGATTTAGATCTCACCAATTCAGCTCCTACATGTCTCAGAGGGACAGAGTGGGGATGAGAATAAGCCTGTACAGCAAACTAAAAAAGGGAACACCAGCAGTAGGATCACACAAAAGGGTCTTCATCAGGTTTCAAACTTCTGTGGATTCAGATTGTCACTTCACACCAAGCTTGGAATTGTGATTCAAGTGGGGATGCCTAAAATCACAAGCCAAACAATATTAAGATGATAAAAAGCAGTAACCTTAAATGAAGATCCTTCATGGTGCAAATATGGTGAAATGCACACATAATACAGGACCCAAACTCTCTCAGGATTTCCTCTGGTCAAGATGACCCCAAGATGTATTAAAAGTCTCTTTTCCCCAAGCCAGCTGTTGAAGAAGGAGCCAGAAGTCTTCAGCTCACATTATCAAGGTTGTTTATTATTGGTTATCTAAAACATTTTCTGTCTGGCCTGCCAAGGTCTGTTCAGTTGGTCAGTCCAAGGCACACTGCCCTCCCACGGTGCTGGTGTTGTCTTTTATACTATAAACTAATTATTTGATATTTACAGTTATGTTCCAATACCTATCACTGATGTTAGGCAGGGACTTTCTACTCTAAACCAATCCCAAAATGCCACTATCACCAAGAAGATGGATGGAAGAAGGAAGAACAGGACAATGCCCAAATTCCTCCATCTTGCCTCCTAGACCCCTATAATAAAAA
Source organism: Passer montanus (assembly GCF_014805655.1). Classification (NCBI taxonomy): domain Eukaryota; kingdom Metazoa; phylum Chordata; class Aves; order Passeriformes; family Passeridae; genus Passer; species Passer montanus. The sequence goes on along the minus strand of NW_024372147.1, from coordinate 5,973,727 downwards.
TCTTCAAAATTTCTCTTTTCACCCTATAACTACTATTATTATGCTATCTAAACTTTCGTGACCTTTAATTCTTACAAAGGTGGTAATTTGTTCCATGGGTCGAATCCAAAGCTGCAGGGGCCTTTGGCTGCATGCCAGGGTCTCCAACCCCCCTGCCAGGGCTTCAAAGCCACCTGGCTGGGGCTCAGATCATCCAGGACCATCAGAGAGACGTCCTGGGTCTGACACCAGACAATTTTATAAGTCTGAAAAAAATTAGCATACTTAACAGAAATTGTCCAATTAGAGGAATAGTTAATTAAGTCATCCCCACACTTTTGGTTCTGCCCCTGCTTAAGCCCCCTCCACCTCCCTAGCTCCTAACCACACATTCATTATGTCTATGATACACAGAGAAAATAATAATAATGTCCTTGGTTCACTACAGAGGCAGGAGTAAAGATACCAGGGACATTAGTTTATAGTTCTAAAATCTAAGTGAAGGGGTAGGACAGTACTACAGTAAGTTAAGGACCTATATAACTATGTAATAGTAGTCTACAGAGCTACGAATATATGGAAAATCTATAAAAACCAAAAGTCTTTTTGGCACCAGTGGTAAGATGCAAAGGGCAATTTTGAATTACAGATAGTCTGTGCAGTGCATATGCACAAAGTATAAAGAGTCAAGATGAGTGATGAAGGTAACTGCACTTAGTGATCATGCATATGTTCATGGCTGCTTACTAGTTAATAATTGACCTCCACATATGGTCACACAGCTGTTAAAAATTTATAATCTTTACATCACAGGTAAATAAATTCAAGCACCAAAAAATATGAGGTAGGATATTCCTATGATGCACAACTGCTTTGAGGCTGCACCGAAGTTACAGTTTGATCACAAATGCACCTAAACTACAGCAATCCTTCTTGCGCAAATTCAATGAAGAGTTCCTCAAAACAAAATTACTATAAGAATCCTTACATAACATTTCATCTGGAGAAACTATGGTAAAGAGGATACTACTCTCAGGTGATCAGTTTGATATGTCAATCCTCCATCATGTAGAGCTTCTGTCACTTCTGTGACATAATGCACAAAAACCAGAAGCTAGGTAGGTTCAAACCAAAAGTAGGAAAAGCCTTACAAACTCAGAAGTCAGTAAGAGACACGAGACATGTTCCATTTGGGCTTCAGTACAACAGACTTCAGATCTCAAAAAAATACAGCTAAATCTAGATGTTGGAGCTCCCAGAGATCAAGCATATAATGGCTCTTATTTCCATTTTAAACAACATTTTTAATTATTTATATAGTAAGAAAATACTGCTAATGTACATTGCTGAAACACAGAGATAGCAATTTCCTTTCTTGGTGTTGCACTGTACATGTGTCTTACAACACTTTCAGCCTCCCATAGCAAGCAGAGTATCTATTAAAATTAGGAGTCAGACAAGCGTATGTCAAAGACTCCCCTTTAGAAACAAGCCTGTAAAGAAAAGTCAGAATAGTAATCAGCAAAGCAATAATTTAGTGACTTACTGCATTGCTATTGAAAAGAGGAAGTGAATTGATCAGTTCAGCTGCTAGCAGAACTCAATGATCTCAAGCTGGGAACCAGTAACTCTGAAGAGTAGATTCAAATGCATTTCCTCTTTTATCCCAAAGCTTTGTGTGCTCATTTTTGTTAATAACAGCACAACAGGAAGGCCTGTGCTCACATAATTATAACAATAATAACAACCTGGTCTGTTGAGGTAAGAAGGAAAAAATGAAGGAAACACTGCCCTCATTGCAGCCTGTATGGGCTGTAGATGACTCAAAGTATTCATCTGCTGCTCAAAGCTTCTAGTTTTGCTACTCTGCTATAGAGAGGCAGCCAAATAACAAAGACAGTCCTAGATGGGGTATGTCTGTTAGCAACATAAGTGTATGAAAAACACAGCTAAAGTCACACCTAGATAGACACCAACACACAACAAAACCCAGTATGTTCTCTAGCAGAACAGAAACCTAGAGAAAGAGAAGCAACCTTGTAAACACTAAACAAAGGCCTGGGGCAGCCATACAAAACACCGAGTTCTGCTAGATGCTCGTATGTTTCTTGGCTATTTTGCATGAGAACACCACAGTACACTGAATCTGCTCTTTCATATGCAATTAAAATATTTCTCCATGAACAGGTCAAAATTAGTTGCCCATGTTCTACATAATTCCCTACAGAGAACTTGGGACTGCGCAGAGATGACAGTTCACAATACTCCAAGACTTAATTAAAGCTTTGCAGGCTAACAAGTAGGACACTCCTCCTACTGCTGGAATTTTGTTTTCTCTTCAAAAACTTAAGCATAAGACTTTCAATAAGAAATACATTTCAAATGAAAAGCAGTATGTGAGCCATCTTAACCTAAATATTCATAGTTATAAACTACTTAATCCTTACATCTGGCTTTGAAAAGATATTTATCTTAAAAAAAAAAATTGTTAAACGGTGAACATTTTGGCAGGTATTCCTATAAGTGATACAAAAGCAATTTTGTATTCACATGAGGGTCAATTAAGACCCTCTTCTGATTGGATGGATTGTTTTATTGAAGAGGTCTCAAACTCCTCCTTCTCATTATCAACACCAAAATTTTGCATTGTTTTGTCTAGTAATATCAGAATATTAGAAGATCTCTTAAAATTATGCAGGTATTTGTGCTTCAATTTGAAGTACTTTTAATATCTTAGATTCCATTGTTTTCATCTCATGTATTAACATTTTGTGTGTGTTCTTCTGCCTAGGAAACAGACACATCTTTGAGAATGCCACCTCTGCTTTCTGTATGCACTACGAATCATCACACTGACAGGCCTGAAGATTAGTCTCAGAAGCACCACATCTACTGTATTCAAGTGGCACCACAAATTTCAGCAGAAGACTAATGCTTACAAAAAATGTGATCAGAAAGACTATGACCCTTACTCATCCACATTCCCAGCACTTCAAAACTATTTATAGTGGAAAGACCAGCAAAGCCTGTAAGCAAAGAAAGTTTCTAATTCAGATTACTATTGCCCTTGAGAAATACACAATAATGCTCTTTCCATTGCTGTATTTAAGAGTTCTACTACAGCAATCTATGAATAGCTGGCAAAAAAGTTTATAGTGTAAACAAAAACTGATTACATTAAACATACAAGTATCGTTATTTAACAAGATGACTTTGTTACATCATCATGTTTGTACTAAAAACAAAACCAGAAACTGTGGACTCCCATGAGAAGATTTACTGTTTTCTAGCCAGAAAGCTCTTCACAATACTTCCTTTGTTTTCATGTTGAACAAAGTGACTAAACTTGGTGGAAATCTCTCTTCCCTCTCAGGAACTTCCATTACCACTCAGAATGTGAAAGTTTCTTTTCCTCAGAGTTCAGTGGGATGTAAAGAGCTAAAGTACCAGTCCCTCAAAGGCTTCTCTGTGTGCTAGCATTCATGCAGACGTGTATGACTGTCACATACCTTATACAGTTATCCATATTGACTTCCACATCACTCAAACTCAAGCAAAGACACAAGTTTTGGCAGAAGCTGGGAACTCAATTTTGTCATAACGGTGTGCTCCCTCATGCAAGGTAAGACACATAAGCTGCCTTCTTTGTAGGCTACTTGTTTAACCACAGAGACGCCACTGAATCTCTCTGCAGCCTGGTGACCAGGAGCTGAGTCAGCTGGGTAAGAAGAAATCTCCACACCAGACCATCCCCTCTGCTCAGTGAAAAATCTCACATAGAACATATCACAAAGAAATAAAGAGATCCCAATCAGCAACTGCAGGTGTGGATCTGCTGATTATGTACTGCACAATGAAGAGTAAAGTTATAGTGATCTTTACCCTGACTCATACTCCTAAAGAATACCCTCCATGGCAACCTCTCTAACAGCCTAGAAGACATTTCTCCATCCTCGAACAAATCTCTCCCAATACGGTCAGCAAACATACTGGAGTGAAAAGGCTCAATAGGACTATATATTTTATTAGCAATGTTCTGTTAGAGTTATGCATACAGAAATATTCAGACAAATCAGTAGCAAGTCTTCCCAAATTTGTAAAACCCTAGAGGAAGAGAAACAGGCACTAAAGACAAAGGATTACAACACAGCTGACTCATCCCTTGACAGAGTTTTGAATGTCAAATTTGACAGCAAAGTAACTAAGTAATACAGTGATCCTAAAAACTTAACTCAGACAGCACTACTGAAAATGAAGTTCAGTGTTCTTATCTGATATAGTTTTGATTCTGTGTAGTGCTCCCTGCCAGACTCAACATGGCCATGGTCTCAATGGCCACTGCATTACTTTCATCAAAAAGCTCTTACAAGACACTACAAGACTTAAATTAGGTACAAAAAACAAGAGCATCTGCACACACCAGAAAGTTATCTTAGCAGTGACCAGGATATCCCAGAATCTTACCATTTAGCTCAATCATCCTTTGAAGATTTTCAATATAGCTTTAATAGGAGCCTCACAAATTTCTCAGCTCCCTTTTAATAATGCAGTTTTACAGCTTGGGTAACATAGGTACATAGCCAGGAAGACTGTTCTTTTGACCCAAAATAAATATTTTCATTAATCTTCTAACTGAAGGTAGACAGAACTGGTAGCTACTGGTAGCACTACACAAATAAAAATCTGGCTTCTTACAAATTTTCTAGCTCACGAGTGTTTAAAATGTTTTACCAGCAACTGAGTTCACTTGGGTAAAAAAAAGACAGAGAAAAAGCCCACATTTCCCAAGTTTTGTAAGCCAGCAGATTACAAACTTCCCTCCAAATCACTCAGAGGTTAGCAGAAATCTTCAGAAAACCAACAAAAGGCCATTTGACATACAGCCTGTGACCCTATTATTGCCATTAGTAATGAGCAAATCACAGTTTGAGATGTGCTACCTCATTCAGTTAGGCCTCTTCATGAACTGAAAAAAAAAGGTTTTTGGGAAGAAACAACAATTTGTAATGAATGCAAGAGCAAACATTTACTGGCTCTCACGATCCAATGGCTAATAGCAGGAGACTTCACAAGATTTTCCATAACTAAATGGCAATGCCATTCCAGCACTGGGAAACTTTTCTACACATGCCAGTCAGCAAGAGCGGCTAGGACAGGCTACCAGCCTCAGTACAGGCCTGGGACTACCATCAGGTTGCTGCTGCTGGTATCTCCCTGCTCCCCCAGCTGCTGCTTTGGGAATAGCTACACTGAGGCCTGGAGAGTGATGGGCACACCACTCCTACAATTAATCACAGAATCATAGAATGGTTTGGATTGAAAGCATTCTTAAACATTATCTAGTTCCAACTCCACTAGCCACAGGCAGACCAGGGACACCTTCCACCAGACCAGGTTGCTCAATGCCCCATCCAACCTAGCCCTGAACACTTTCCACTATATAATCCACTATTTCTCCGAACAACCTGTTCCCGTGCCTCATCATCCTCAAAGTACAGAATTTATTTTTAATATCTAATCTAAACCTACCCTCTTTCAATTTAAAGCCATTCCCCATTGTCGTGTCACTAAATGACCTCGTCAAAAGTGCCTCACCAACTCTCTTACCCCCTTTTAGGTACTGGAAGGCTGCTCTAAGGTCTCCCCAGAACCTTCTCTTTTTCTCCATCTTGTTCAGCTTGTCTTCACAGGAGAGTTGTTCCACATCATCTTCATGGGCCTCCTCCCAACTCGCTCCAACAGGTCCATGCGCTTCCTGTGCTGTGACCCCAGAGCTGATGCAGCCCTGCAGGTGGGCTCTCAGCAGAGCAGAGGGACAGAATCCCCTCCCTGGCCCTGCTGCCCACGCTGCTTTGGATGGAGCCCAGGATGTGGCTGGGTCTCCAGGCTGCACATGCACAATGCCCAGTCATGTCCAGCACCCCAAGTCCTTCTACCCAGGGCTGCTCTTAATCCATCCTCCTCCCATCCTGTATTTGTGCTTGGAATTGCCACAATCCCCATGCAGGACCTACATGAGATTGACATGAGGTTCTCAAGCCTGTCAGAGTCCCACTGGATGCAAACTGACACCCCACATTTTAGTGTTATCAGCACAGCTGCTGAGGGTGCACTCCCTCCCATGGTCCCTGTCACCAACAGAGCTATTAGACAGCTCCGGTGCCAATACCAGCCCCTGAGGACACCACTCACCACTGCCCTCCACTTGGACATTGAGCCATTGACCACAACTCTTTGAGTGTGACATCCAGCCAATTCCTTATACAACAAGTGGCCCAAATGCCATGTCTCTTCAGTTTAGAGACAAGGAACAGTGGAAATGTTTTGTCTAAGTCCAGATAAGTGGTGTCAGCTGCTCCTAACTACGAACTCTATAATCCTGTTATAGAAGGCCATCAAATTTTTCAGGCACAGTTTGCCCCTAGTGAAGCCATGTTGGCTGGCACCAAACATATCTTTATTTTCTATGCACCAGAGCACATTCCCAGGAGGATCTATGACCTGATTTTGCTGGGCACAAAGGTGAGACTGTGGCCTGTAGCCCCCCTATAGTTAAGCTATCATCTATGATGTATCCTCTGGCATTTAGCTGATTCACACTGGTACTCAGGCCAAGAACTTCTTGTGAAAACAAACTCGCCAGGAGAAAGAAAGCAAATTACTTTCCCAGATAGCAAAGGATGGGAATCTCTGCACGCAGCGTTGAGGAGAATCCTGTCCATTCACTCCCACTGATCTGACCATGGGGTTTGCTACAGAGTAGTAAAAATAGCTCATTTTGCTACAAAGTAGCAGCAACAAGGTAAGGGGGGCGGGAGGAAGCCCTGATGGGCACAGAAAGTGAGATTCAGGCTGGGGACAAGGCAACACCAAGCTGTTAAAACCAAGCAACAAGTTTCCCTCTTTTGACTAGATCAAATGAACACCAACAGCAATTTCACACACGCAATCACCTTCTCAAGAGCAAGAGAAACTATCAGGTCTCATTTTATCAATTCCACTTCTCTCACACCTGTCCCCTGCCATTAACACCCCCCTACCACAGCACAACCCCACAACTGCGGGCTGAACCTGCAAATTGCCCCAGCTAAAGAGCCAGTTGAAAAACAGCTGTCCTTCACACTGGTTTCTTTTGTTCTTGCAAAGTTATTTTTAATTCAGATCAGTTCAGTGATCCCATATTATCACAAAGCCTTACCAACAGTTGTGCAACCACAGCCAAAAAAGTGGCAAACTGCCATAACAGTTGTAGCATTTTTAGTCAGCTTTGTTTGGTGCTGAAGGCATCTCATTAAACTGCACTGCTCACCAAGCTGTAATCTTAAATGGCAGCAGTTTTCTTCAGCTCAAATGGCACAGTCAAGTTTCTGGAGCTGCTAACAAGGCTTAATAACTGTCAACTGCTGCAAATTACACCAAGATTTCTACTGTTGAAGGGTATTGATTTTAAGTATTTGTGCAATCAAAGGATCTTTGTATTTGTGTTCATAATGTATAATATAATTGTGGTCATGAACTAAAAGTTCCACAAAAGGACATCAAGACAGATTTTTCAATTTATATTTTCCATTGCCAAAATACTGCCAAATTCTATGTCTGCACAAAGATAAAAGGAGCCAAGTGGAACCTGATTCCAGAAGCCTGAGACTTTCTTTTTCATAGGATGAGTTTTATAATTCACAGTGAACTGGTCTCCTATAGAAGAGAATAAAAATCTTCTTACCAACACTGGGTCTTGGTCTGCAGTGGCACATTTCTTTATACAGCACTGAATGAATCTTTCAGCTTCTGTGCCTCAGCTCCAGGGTGTGTAATATGTGTTCTCTGATCTTAAAGAGACATTTTAAAAGGTACATTGCTCTCTATAAGTAAGAAGGATCACATAAAAAAACTTTTAAAAGGTACATTGCTCTCTATAAGTAAGAAGTAAGAAGGATCACATACAAAAAAACCAGAGGGTACCAAACAGGAGGCAGGCCAGGTGGCATGCAATCACAAAATACCTGAATCTTGAGGTAAAAGAACTAGCAACAAAAATGAGCACAGTTAATAAAATGGCCATCATCCAGCACCTGCTTTACTAGACAGAAGTACCCTATGGCTATGCAAATGCACAGCATCACAAAAAGTTTTCCAAGTAACTTAGAGTAAGCTCACAAGTTTCTTCACTGTGTCACAGCTGCATCATAATCAAAAAACTTATTTAAAAATTTCATATTTCAAAATACAAAACACAAGCACATCTAGACAGTAGTGAAAATAAACAATGCACTTGCAACACTTGCAACTTCCTCCTACTTCACTGAAGACAAACAGACCAGCTTTACTGCAAGGAGGATATAACAATAAAATAGTAAATTATACCTTGCAACAGGTTGATATGGTTTTCCAGTCACAACAGGAGAATGAAGAAGGAACGTAAAAAAAACTGAATTTCCAGCTCACTGAAGCAGGACTTCAAGTTTCTTGCTTACATACGAGGAGAAAAGGTCTTCCGGGACTGTAAAAACGTGAAGAATAAGACAACACATGTTACCACTTAACCACAACAGGAATCTGCAGTGACAAATTACACATTTGATCTATTTAGAGAAAATAAAATTCAGAGTATCAGTGGTGTGAGCCTATAACAAGTAGTGACAGTACAAAACTGATTCAACTACAAATTACACTTAAAGAAGGAACAGTCCAAACTGTACCTAGCACTGAATGGCAGGATGTTCAGCAGAGAAGACATGGAGACCATGATCCCAATTCCTACTTGCTATGCCAGCAAAGACTTAACTTGAAAAAGCATTCCATTGCAGTTTACTTGTGTAGAGCTTGCTATTATCCAACATGGGGGTTTAATCAATAAAACACATACCCAGCTGCCCATCAATATGCTCCTAAATACACATTTTATTTTGCCTGATCATTGAAGTTTGCTTTTTACCTCCTACAATATATAAATTTCAAATATGGTGTCACTTAATTACAAGCAGTAGAATCATAGAATCATTTAGGTTGGAAAAGACCCTTAGGGTCACCGAGTCCAGCTGTTAGCCTGACTGTGCCAGGTCCACCACTGATCCATATCTACCCATCTTTTGAACGTGTCCAAGCATGATGCCTCAACTACTCCCCCGGGCACACTTATCCAACATCTGACCATCCTTCCAGTGAAAAAAAATTTCCTAATACCTTATATAAACTTTCCTTAGTGCAGCTTAAGGCCTTTTCCTCTTGCCCAATTGTTACCCGGGAGAATAGAATGACACCTTAGCTCCACCTCCTTTCAGCCTCCATTGCATTCCCTTGATCCTCCTTTTCTCCAGGCTGAACAACCCCAGCTCCCTCAGCCACTCCTCATAGGACCTGTGCTCCAGACCCTTCACCAGCCTCGCTGCCCTTCAGTGAACACCCTCCAGCCCCTCAATGTCTGTCCTGCAGTGCGGGGCCCAGAACTGAGCACAGGATCTGAGGTGTGGCCTCAGCAGTGATGAGTACAGGGGGACAAGCCCTGCCCTGCTCTTGTGGCCACACTATTGCTGATACAGGCCAGCATGCCAGGGGCCTTCTTGGCCACCCAGACACACGCTGGCTCATGTTCAGCTGCTGTTGACCACCACCTCCAGGCCCTTTTCCTTGGGCCCCTTTCCAGCCACTCTACAACCAGCCTGTAGCACTTGGTGGAGCTGTTGTGACCCAAGTGCAAGACCTGCTATGGCATGTTGAACCTCATACCCCTGCCTTGCCCACCAACCCAGCCTGTCTAGATCCCTCTGCAGTACCTTCCGACCCTCAAGCAGATCAACACCCCCGCCCCACTTGGTGTTGCCTGCAAACTTACTGAGGGTATGCTCAATCCTCTCATCAAGATCACCAATAAAAATCTTTAAGATTGGCTGAAGGCTGGGAAACATCTCTTGTGACCAGCCACCAGCTGGGTGTAATTCCATTTACCACCACTGTCTGAGGCTGGACATCAAGCCAGTAGTTTTAACCAGCAGACAGGGCAGCTGGAAAAGCCATGGTTGCCAGCTTCTCCAGGAGAATGACGTGGGAGACAGTACCAAAGGCTTCAATAAAGTCCAGGTAGCCTACATCCACAGCCTTTCCCTCATCCACTTAGCAGGTTACCACCTCATAGGAGGTGATCACGTAACCAAAGCAATCACACTGCACCACCAACAAGTATACATTCTTCAGTCGCTGTGTAAGACAAACCTTTAGGGAGGCTCTCAGCAATTGCTAGCACAGCATTGTATTGTGCAGGGTGCTGAAAAGGGCATGGAAGCTGTGCCAGCCCTTATCTACCCTTAAAACCAAATGTGAGCTGGGGGAAGAGGGGGAGGCAGTGCCTTGTAACCAGCTGCCCAAGGAGAGGTTGTTGCCAGTTTCTACTCTAAAGTAGCCAAGAATGCCAACACACCTAATGTGCCTTGGTTACACAGAATATAAACACACTGATTAGGTACAGTACATTCAGGACTGGAAGAATGGGTATGCACATTTTCAACAGCACATGGAGAACATTACATGATCACAAAGAAAGTAGTTTTTATACTTTCTAGCCCATTCTATTGGTGTCAAAAGAAAAAAAAAAACTTTAGCTCCCTACAGGCTAGACAAGAAACAGAGAAATCAACACCATTCCACAAACACACCCTATTACAGTAAAACATGTGAGCAAATGCTTATTCTTAGGCACATGTTTCAATTCATCCAATATCAAGAAAATCCAAATGTATAACCAAAGACACTCTTTAACTAGCACCCAATGAATATGGAGAAAGAAACCTCCTGCTGCTTTTAATGGCTTAAGGATCAATTTCAGGCCTAGAATTATTTTCAAATCTCTGTTTTATCTAATTGCAGGAAGGGAAGAGTCAAGGAAATAATGTAATACAGTAAAATAAAAATAATTAAAGGAACGTATTTACAGTCCCATTTTATTTTCTCCCAATAAATTAATTATTAGACACTGATCTTTAAGAGCAAAAGAGATTTGAGTAATTGTGTTCAATTTTGGTTTTTCTGAATCAGTTTTGAAATGGCTATAAGCAAAAAACCCAATAGACTATGGATAGGAAAAAATATTTGGGTGGAGAAAGGGGTGACAAATTAGGTATTATTACAGGTTTTGGAAGAGTCAGAGTAACAACTACATTAGGCATTCATCAGAACACGTATTCTCCACTTTGAAGATGGAAGAATTTTGAGACACAATTTAATGAACTTCATTATAAGCATCTCCACTCTAATAAACCATGAGATAAACATACTATAAATTTACATTGCTACATAAAAAAGTCCGGTGGGTGCTACAAATACACATTCATAAATTTCAGAACTGCCAGTGCTGCTTAGGTTCATTTTAAGAAGAATTTCTGTGGTTTTAAGATTTATATAAGCCCTCTTCACCTCACATTATCCAAATGTTTGTGTCAAATCAACTACATAAATACATGACTAACAAAATAAAAGGAACAAACCCTCAGTTTCTTCACCTTAAGCAATATCCTTTCAGAAGCAACATGAAGCAAGTCTATTTACATTTCCTTAGGGAGAGATAACAACACCAACACCAAGTTATCCTAAAGCAACATTATGTACCATAGCTTAGCTTTTAAGAGGCAGCATTAAAGAGAAAAGAGGGGGGCAGAGGATAACCCAAAAACCTCTGATCACCTAAGAAAGGTATTGGAGAGATTGCTACTTTACAGAAGTCATTTTATGGTACTAACAGGTAAGTTCACTATTTAAGGACTTTTCTCTACTTAGCAAAATCAGCCTCTTGGGCAGAAAAGTCTCAATCCAGCCCCGCTCTCCCTGCAGCGGCCAGCCGGACCTCCACGGGAAGGGGCTGCGTGCACCTGGAAAAGCCCGCTCAGCTGCAGCAGAGCTCAATCCCGAAATGGCCAACACCTCAGGCATGCAGGAATCCACCTCCCGTTCCCCCACATGCTTCTGGGTGCTCTCTTTCCTTAAAGCGCTGCAACCCCACAATTAAGAGACTTAAAAGTCCGTGGAAGTTCACAGAAAAATCTCCCTCCTCCTTAAACGCAGACAGACAGACCGGCACACAGACACACAGACGGAGCACAGGAACGAGACCCGCTTTCCCCCTCAGGCCTCGGGTGCCGGCGGGGCTCGCAGCGGGGACAGGGACCCGCCGCCCCGAGCGCCTCAGCACTTGACCCAGCCGGGCTCGGGGGCCCCGCCGGCCTCCGCTCTGCGCCGCCCGCCTTCCCCCAGCCCTTCTCCCTGAGGCCGAGCTGAACAGCAATAAAAACACAATCAGACTGACCCGGAGAGCCCGCGCCGCAGTCCCCGGGCACGCCGCACCCGCCCGTCCGCAGCAGGGGACACACGGCAAAAAGAGCCAGGGCAGGGCAGGGCAGGGCAGGGCAAGCCCCGCGCTGCCCGCGGCAGGACCGGGACCGGGACCGGGACCGCTCCTGCGGGCGGCCCCTCGCCGCCGGCGCCCCACCGAGCACCCCGAGGCCGGCGAGGGGTACCGACCTGCCGCCCCCGGCGCTCCCGGCCGGCACTGCCGCGCTCCCTCACCTCCAGCGGCAGATGACGGCGGGAGGCGGTGCCGCGGGACGGCTCCTCCCGCCAGCGGCTCCTCTCTCCCGCCCGTCCCGGGGGCGAGGCGGCGCGACCGCTCGGTGGGCGTCCGGCCGGCCCTGCCCGCCCCCGGCCGCTTCCCGTCGCCCTGCGGGTGAGGGCGCTCTGGGAGCTGCTTGGCGGCGCGGGGGTCCCAGGCCCGCAGGAGGCGCGGGGCCGTGCCGGGCTGGTGCGCCCTGAGGCGTGCGAGGCCGCGGTGCTGCACCAAAAGTGGCGGCACCTGTTGGCCCGTCTGTGACAGGGGGCTCTGGCTCCACTGCTCACACTAAGAAATTTCTGCCTAAGTAAATTTCCTCTCTTTCAATTTGTACCCATTAGTCTTCGTCTTGTCTCTCTCTTCATGAGCAAGAGTTCATCTCCGGCTTCCCTGCAGGCCCCCTTCAGGTACTGGAAGGTTGCTGTGAGATCTCCATGCATCCTTCTCTCCTGCAGGTTGAACAGCTCCAGCTTTCTCCTGTCTTAGCTCATGTTCTCAACCCCTGTTCAGAGCTGAGCCTTTCGGCCTGGGCCAGAGGTCAGGATCAGAGGACCAGATCACCTTCCTTGCCTCTCATTTTGTTTCTCCTCATTTGTCACATATGAGCTCCAAATTCTGTTTCTCACATAAAACGGCTTTCTGGACCAGCCACCAGCAGACATGCACCCTGAGCAGGACCACTGGCATCATCCACCTGGTCATTGCCATCATTGCCATTGCCAATTGCCAAGCTCATTGCTATTGCCTGAGAAGGCAAAAAATCCAGGTTGTTAATCCCCCAACATGTACTTTCCACGGTTAAGTTTTTCAGGAAAATATTGAGGGGGAAGAATTGAGGAGGAGGACAGTGAGGAAGGCTATAAATCAGTGTAAATGAATGACTGTGGAAAGGAAGCTGTGAGAAAAAATGTGCAAAGATTTCCTGCTGATGAAAATGGGAGGTTACTGGGACTTTGCAACACTGCTGCATGCAAGAGAATGTCACTCCTACAGGGCCCTGGGCTCTTCTCAGGGAGCAGAGTGCTGGAGATGAATTCCTGCTGTGTGAAGCAAGGCTGCACTGTTGACTGCCTGCTTGCTGCTTGAGAATGGTTAAGAACCCTAATCTACTCAAGACCTTTTTGTTCCTGGTAGAATAGACTACTCCCAAGCTACACAACATGAGTGCATAATAGCACTGCATTTATAGCTGTAATTGCTGATATCGGACAGGCTGACTCATGCACATTGAATTCCAAGTGCAGAAGGAACTATTGTGTGCCCGTATGTGTTAAAGAGGAGAAATAACATAGCATTTCAACATTCTGCTTCCATTTTTCTTCCATTTTGTTCAAGGTCCTTACTTCACTCTGGTTTTTATCTTCCATGATATTTATAAAACAACTTTGTCACATGTTTACTCAAACCTATGTGCAATAGTCACACCACTTAGAGACAGTGGCTGCCCTAGGTCAGAGCCATAAGAGAGATTCCTGGTAAACTAGCTTCATCCTCTGATGCTTCAGTTTCTGCTTTTCACAGCAGTAGGAGTACAGTGGCTCATATACACTGCAGTCAGATGTGCCATCTGGCTCAGTTCTGAATCTTTAGAGTGGATGGCATTTTCTTTAATGTATTCAGAATCTGCAGCTTTAACTAGTTTCTGGTTATATGAGTGTTTTCAAGCTAGAAAAATGGAAGATGAGAATAATCTAATACTATCAGGTCTTCTCAAAATTTCCTTTCAGATTTTTAAAGTTAACTGCTTCATGTTATATTGCACCTCAATGGGTAGGACTAAACTGTCTTACAGAGCTCTTGCAAAGGAAGTTTTAAGAACTGCAGATAGTGTTGACACTGCTGATATATGACAAAGGGGCTATACTGAGTCCCAGGCCCTGTTCCAAGAGTGGGCAGAACCCCTGACTACTCTACTTTCAAAAAAGCATCCTAAAACAAGAGAAAGTTTCTTCTTTCTTCTTTGTGCTGAACCAAGCAAGTACCTGAATGGGTTTTTTCCACTTCTGTATATACTCTCTAACAGTGCTATATGATATAAGTAAACTCTCAGTAAATGACAAGTTATTAATCTCATTTACTATGTTTTTCTCCTCACACTCCCCGGGTCTCTTAATAATGCTTTGGGGTCCACCATCTACATGCAGGTGTAGTAGAAAACTAGACAGATGGGACAGGAGTTGCCACTAGTTGTGGTACTAGATTGCTTGTTACAATCTAATTTTCTACAATTATCATTTTAGTAGATTGCCATGGTTTATGTCCAGCTGGCAGCCAAGTGCCACTCACTCACTGTCCCTTGAAGTGGAAGGGGGGACAGAACCGGAAATGTTCACCCCAGTAAGTACCCCAGTAAGAACACTCATGAGGTGAGATAAGGACAGTTTCATAGGTAAATAAAGAGCCACGCATGCAAGCAAAGCAAGACAAGAAATGCACTCATTTCCCATAGGCAGACAAGTGTTAAACCATCCCAGAAAAACAGGGCTCAGTCAGGTGTAACATTGACTTGGGAAGACAAAGACCACCAAACTCAATATCCTAGGTCCTTCTCCCTTCTTCCCCCAGCTTTATAGGCCAAGCATGACACCATGATATATTGAATTCCTTGGGTCAGTGTTTCCGACTGTGTCCTCTCCCAGCTTCTTACGTACCTTATTGGTGGGGTCCCTTGAGGAGCAATAAAGGCCTTGTTACTGTCTAAATACTACTCCACGGTAACAAAAACATCCTTTTTATCAATACTTGTCTTCAGCACAAATCTAACTACTGTAAAGAACATTATCCCTTCTCCAGACAAAATTCCATACTGAATTCCATGTTATGCTGCTTATAGCATACAAGCTAGCAAGGTAACTGCAGAAAATCTAGATCTTTAAGGGTAGTCAAACACATTTTTCTTCTTTGTATAATCACTGTTCAATGGGATTGATGATGATGTTTATATAGAGGACATTTATGATATTCTGTAGCAATGTATTTATTAACAAAATATCTGAGATGGGAAAACTACTATTATTTACTATTATATATGTGTGGCTGAAAACATGTATTAACAATATACTGAAGTCAGTTTTAAGACTCATAGTTTCAGATCAAAAACACTGTGGCAGAGTGATGATCTGGTAGGAACACGTTTTTCTGGTTGAGACTCTTTCAGACAGTTTATAGGAATTAGCATTATGCTGATGAGTTTTTTACTTTACCTGCACAACTTACATTCTTGATGGTGTGGGGAAAAGTCTAATTTTATGTCATGCCTAAGCCAAAAGAAGTTTTTGCTGCCAGAAGAGCCAGAGGTGCAGAGCTCCACTGGATGAATTTTGATGAAACCATCCCTAGTTGCAGCTGGATCATTTTGCCAGTGCAGAATATTTGGTATTTTTCTTGCACTTTCACTTTGTCAAAACTTTGCATAAGGATAGCAGTACAGAGTGCTCAGTCACTGCAGGATACTAAGTTCTAGTAGTCTCCACCAGAGGAGTGAGATCAGATAACCCAAGTAATTTTTGTCTTGCAATCCATGATGTGAGCTACTAACTGCGGAAGTTCAGAGTACAGAGTCCAGCATACGCACAGATAATATTTTAGGCCCACATTAGTAATTTCATTTTTACATTCCTTTTGTTTTACATATCCAGTAAGCATGGACCAATGTTGGAAGGAACGTTGTAAAGTTACACTTTAGGAAGAGCTACTTTCTTCAGCCTTAAAAAAAAATTAAAATTCAGAAACAATTTCTAGAAATCTGAAAATGCAGTAAGAGCTGCTGCTTAGAGTCTTCTGAGTAGCAGTGGGTAATGAAACCTTTTGCCTCAAAAGTCTCTCTCCAGAATATGACTTATGCAGGAAGTAAAACTTAGCATGCTGTTTCAAGACATACATTTCTGTGATGTGTCAATTTGGTGAGCTTTTTTTTCCCCTATAAATGTAAAGAACTACAAAGACTTCTATTTATTCCCTTAACTAAAATATGCAATTTTCTTTACTATCTTTCTCTCTCACCACAAGCAAGCAAGATTATATTAAAAACCAGTACCACATAGTTTTCCACTGCTGTTGATTTGATCAGCTTATGAATATAATAAAAGGGTATATATTAAAATAATATTAAGCACGCTTATTAAGGATACATTTTAGAGGGGATTAAAATTTATTAGTTTCTTATATTTGTCTGAATACCCAGGGACATTTTCTCCTTTCTGTCTAGTAATTAGAGATTTATATTATTACGTACTATCATGGAGAGGTGAGTTATGTCATATCAGAATGTCAACACTAAGCCTGTATTTTTTTGTTTGCTGAAAACAAAGCAGGACACAAAGCTTTTTGAAAGGGTCCTTAACGCTTTTAAGACAACACACCTTATTTGATAGGTATTACTGAGACTTCTGATGACTGCTTTCAGGTGATAATGAATCTCTGTTATTTAAGAACTTACTGCTTGTGCCATCCTACCCTCCCCCAGTTTTCTTTTTAATTTGCTTTTTTTTTACTCCACAAGCAATGTCGATAACTGAGCAGAACTAGGCACTCAGTTTTGCTGTAGAAATCAGAGAGCTCTTCATACAGCTACTCACATGAGCCACAATAATTTAGACAACTATTGTCTACAAGTTGACAAATCTATCATCCTGATCTCTTTTGTTAACAAAGCTATCATGCTTGTAGTGTTGTCATTATTATTCTAAACAGAACAGGCATGCTTTTCTGAAAGATGGGAAACCATTTCCTCCCTGAATCACTTTCTTCACCTTTTGGTACAACTAACATTACCACTAGATTCAGTACTTCTCTATTCCCCACCCATGACTCCATCCTTTTAGCCACCTGCATATCCCTGCATTTGTGCTTAATGAACTTTATGAACAGTTCTGCAGTAAGCTGTTTTTTCAATTCTTCTTGTAACTGTGAGGTTGCAGAACATGCTGACCACTTGCAGACAGGATTTCTAGTCTGAGTGTTGCCATTATTTCCTGTTTTGCTGAAGAATATTACATAATCTAAGACAGGTCCACAAAGGAAGTTGTATGTAAGACAAAAGAGGTTGTAAGAACTTTCTGAAGGTGAAAAGGAGAGAAGCATCTATATAAGTTAAAAATTCCAGCACTGCCAAACAGAGAGTATACAAAGTTCTGGCAGTTAATTAGTTATGTTTTGCCACATGTTCGCTTGAAAGCTGAGCAGTGTTGAGCTCTCCTAGGTGTCAAAAACTAGATGACATTGGTTCTGTTTCCCAGTGCAGGGCATGCACCCAAAGTGATCTAATCACTAGATATTCCCATAGAATAAGAGTAACAGATACATTCTAAACCATTTTCTTCTAGTTTCATTGCTTAGCATATATAGATGCAAACTGGTTCAGAGAAGGGGAATAAATAAGTAAAATATTAGGGTAAATGTTGTCTGAATGTTTTATTGACTAGACTTCTAGTTTCATGCTCTTTAAAATAACAGTGTAACGACCATAGAAGTATCATTTTAGATAGAAGGATGATTTGAGCTTACCTTAAAAAAAAATCAGATTTAAAGTTTTCGCATTTTTAAAGATTTTACATGTTCACTAATTATACAGTCATTAATTCACAATAAGTTGCATTATTTGCAGTATAAGAATTCTGCTTAATATCTGAAGTAATCTAGAAAATGGAATTTAGAATATATGTTTGCATCTTTAAATTCTACTAAATGTATTATGACACAAACCAACCAACCAACCAAAAGCAGGTGTTGGCCTGTAGCATGCACCCTGCAGACTTTGTCTGGTTTTTGTGGCTCTCTCCTTCTTAAAGCTGTGTTTTCTCTTAAAGACACTGAATTGAGGTGTGGTGGTCTGAGTGCCTGCTTACAATTTCTCTGAAAATTAAATATAAAACTCCCATTTTACTATCCAGCAGAGCAAGACTTTCTTTCAGAGAAATCAAACACCAGTGCAACGTCTTCTATGTAGAGAGATGCTTTCTTCCATTCCTGGAATTCTGCCCCCTCTGATAGTCAATCATTTGGGTTTAGTCTCTCAGTGTTGTTTCATGTTTTTCATGTGTCATGTTAGATAAAGAGTATCTAATCTTTAGAGAAAAATGTACTCAGAATTCATGTCAGAGAACTTAATCATGACATGCAGTGCACTTTCAGTGGGTGTTGGCACCATTTAACTGATAAAATCCTGCTCTTGAGCTGCACATGTAGGTAAAACCATGCTCACATATAGTGCTTCCTCACAGAGAGGAAGAAAATTCCGTTTCTATAAGTATTCAGAAGCTCAGATACCAGTAAATTATCTTACTATTTCAAAACATGAAATTGTTTTTGCAATTACGTGCAAGTTCTATTGTACTTATTTCAGAAATATGTTCAAAGTGTGAGTCTTTGTCAGTTAGTACCAGGACTAAAAAGTATTGCTTTATTTCCTAGCTAAACAGAAGTCCTAAACCATAAGACATATCTTCTGCTGGACAGAGGTAAAGACCAAACCCACATGAATTTTTTTCTTCCAGACACAGTCCTTTACAACTGCACAGAAACAGAGTCATAGTGTATTTCTCCTTCTATTGCTATATCACATCATGATATTGGAGCTCAAATGTTTGTACTCTGTATTCCTGTGCTAAGGCTCTGTTCTGTTGTTGTGGCCCAGCACTGTTGGTGCTGTGCAAATACACTGAAGGGCACTCTGGTGCCAGATACAGCAGAGTCACACAGGCAGCTGAATCAGCCCACGCCAAGGATCATCCTACACAGGTAGGGCTCCAAATGCAATGTCTCTCAGCACTACCCATAAATGGGGATAATTAGGCATACTGTACTTTGCTAAGACTGCATGAAATGTATTGGGCTTTGTGAACAATCAAGAAAATGTTCTATAGTTAGCAAGCTACTGCCTCTAAATCTGTGGAAAATGCTAAAAAAATTGTTAATAATTGTTTCCAGTCAAAAAGAAAAAATAATAAGCATAGCAGAACAGACAAAACCAGAGGGACATGAAACAGGTTTGTAAGCATTCTGAAATCCTTCTCTTCCTCTGCCTACAATCCAGCATATTCTGGAGAATTTGTTTCAGAGTGTCTGAATCTTCTTTTGACTCCATCCATTGAAACTGTGCATCTGGAAAACCTACTTGCTACTGTTCTATTATTCAGTGATCTCTGTGCCTTCAGAACTTGGTGTTTGAACAGAAGACTGTCAAAGATAATGGGATAAGATGCTGAAAATTTGTCTCTATGCTAAAGTCATCAAAGAACTATGGATAAAATTTTTACTATCTATTCCTGAGTTGCACATTTGACATAATTGCTATCTTTTACTGTACTTCTGATTGGGATATATCCTGAAAACACTGGAATATCATTATGTTAGAATGTTAGATTATGTTTAGGTTATGTCAGAAGAAATTTTTCTCTTTAACCTGTTGGTTTTGCTGCAGATAATGGTATCATTTTAGACTGAACATTTCTGCTGAGCTTTTCTGTGTTATCACTGTTTATTGGTATTCAAATGCTATTTATGAACAACTTTTAGAGTAAGAAATGCAGAGAAAAGTTCAATTTCTTTTTTCTTTTGCACTCATGACTACAATTCATCTCTCTGTAGCCTAAAATTGAAGATAAATTTGAAAAAGTGACCAGGAAAAATTAATGGCTAATAGGTCTGCATGTCTAAAAATTGGATGTCTTTCACCTAAAATCACCTGGCTATTAAGAAACCTGCTCCATTTATTGAAAAAAAAATAGGCTAGGCTCACATTCTTTTTAGTGCTTTTGCTTTCCAAACTTCATTTGAGTTCTTCATTCACTAAAAGAAAACTTGTCCTCATTTGATGTGAATTATACCATTGGGAGAAAAGAGCAACCAAGACAGTAAGAGACAAAAGATTTTGAAGAAAGCTGTAAAGAGCAGAAACCCTGTTTCTTTTGCCAATAGGTTTGTTCAAGGTATTAGACTTTCTTCAGCTAGAAAGAACTAAAATAACAGAGCATTTTTACTTGCTTGGTTGTAGTAGGTAATGTCTTTTTGCTCAATTTTCACATTTCTGTATCCTGTAAGTACATGAAGAGTCTCAGCTAAATGAGAATTAAGGTATCCATGCATGCCTCACAGCAAGGTTTTTTTACTGCGGAAACTCTTTTCTAGTAAAGTGACTAACTGAAACTGAGTTTGTTAGCAAAGAAAGGGCCATTTTCTTCTTCATACTAACATATGGTGACTTCAAGTCACCTAAATGGTTGCACAGCCCCACTAAGTTGCTGTGGACTTCTCACAGAAATAAGCACTAATCCCAGGCATGGGACTGAAGGAATACATCCACAATATTTATTATCATTTAGGAGGAATATGATTGTCATATGATAAAAAGCTGGTATTATTGACTATAATTATACTGCATAATCAAGACCAATCCAAACTTTGCCCCTGAGCTGCTACCACGTTGCTAAAGCCTGAATTCATAAAAAAGCTTTTGTACATGACTAGTTCCAAAAGTACCTTTTCACTGGGGCGAAGTCAGATTCCTATAGTGCACAAACATGGGGACAAGGACACTTGAATTCTAGATTATATGTAAGTACAGATCTCATAGCTGTATCACTTATTTGGATAAATCACCAAAGTCTTGAATATATTACCTGTGGCTAGTGAGTCTGAGAGAATATAGGGCTTTTCATCATATGTGCCTGTAGACTCTTTCTCTCTTAGGCTGTAAATGCTTTTATGAAATAAAAAATAGAATAATCTTTGTAATCATTTCAAACAGAAGAAAAGTCTTTAAAAACTAAACTGCACTACCACTCCCACATACAGAGTATTGAAGAATTAATTATCAGTAGAAATACTTCAAAATATCTACATAAAACTTTGACAACCTTGTACCACTGGTTTTTTTTCATACTTACCATCAGTATTTCAGGTTTTGCAATTATTTATGTTTTGATTCTTTTTCTATCCTTAATGTTCATTATTTTTTCAGTTGATTCCTATATTCTCCAAAGTTTTCCCTTGAGTGCTGTTTTTAACCATAAACAGCGACCAGGTATTTCAGATTTTGTTTTGGCTTGTAGAAATATAGTCTCTCAAAGTTTCGCTTTATGGATTCATGTACATTTTGCCTTTTCACAGAGTCACAGAATGGGTCAGGTTGGTAGAGATCACAGGGCGGCATCTGATCCCACCTCCCTGCTCAAGCAGGGGCATCCCAGAGCACAAAGCATTGGGTTGTGTCCAGATTACCTCCACTGTGAGAGACTCTACTACCTCTCTGGTCAACCTGCTTCACTTTTCTTCTATGAAATATTCAATTCTCTGTTAAGGATGTGCAAGTTTATTTATTTCACTTTAACTTCATAAACCATGTTGGCTATGTGGGTGGAGCAGTAACAATGACTAAATGGGAAATATCCAAGGGCTTTTTCATGGTGACTCCCTTCTTTGAACTTTGTACTTGGAAACAGTTCCTGTCAGTATTTCACTTTCTCTCTTAAAGTGGTAAAAATAACCAGAAGCAGAAATGCTTCTTACTTTATCTGTTGAAAAGGGTTTCTCAGCTTCCACTTAGGAAAATACTTACAAAATTTATCTCAAAACTTCTGCTGCTAAATACCTGGCACAGTGTAAAATCTTAATTCATGCAAAAGGAGAACTTCCTTGCCTGGACAGCTGTGAAGTCAAGTAGCAATGATAAAGCATGCCTGTTTTTCCCAGATGCAAGGAGACCCTGCAGTGTAACATCATAACCTAAAGCTCAACATTGCACAGCTTTCCATACATAGAATTGCTGAATTTGTAGTATTATATATATTTATATGTGTGTGTGTGTGTTTGTGTTTGTGTGTGTGTATAAAAAGTTGTCACAATTGTTTGTTTGGGTTATAGATCATCGTCTTCTTCTGATTTGGTGTTCGTGCAAACAAGACAACGAATCCAAACTGATCATTTAAACTTTTGGGATGTACTTTACCTTAGGTTAGATTCTTCAGCATTGTTGATGATGTCCCCAGAAATGCAGAGAACCTTTGAGCTACTTAACCTTCTAATAAACAGTAGCTAGAGCAGTAGCAGTTAACGTACGTAACAAGAGATTAATTAGAACACCCTATTGTGTTGTTCTAATTAATAAAGTGCATATCCAGCTGTTCCAGGTGAAATCCATAGGAAAACTGATTACTTTAAACTCAGTCTTTATGTTTGTAAGTGATTACTAGTGTGTTAGCTGAAAGATATTTGCCAGGTGACAAAAAGCAGAATGTGGAGTTGCGGGGCGAGGCGGGTTTCTGAAGTTGTAAGTTAGTTCACTTTTTTCAGGTCAGTTTCCATAAACTGAAATTCCAAATTTACTTCCTCTTAAATTGCTAGCTGTTTAAATACTAGGTCTGGTTTGTTTGGTTTTGTCAGAGATGAGATGACACATCTTCCTCAGTTCTGTAGTGCCAAAGGCAACAGGAATGTAGTCTTATTTGTTGTCTACAAATTTGCTACAGTGTATTTCAGACCATCAGTTTCTTAGGACATATTTTCAGATTATGTCAAGTTATCATTTTAATTTATGTTTCTTAATGTACCATGTTGCTATGATTGTTTCATGTTTGGCAGTCAATAAGCTGATATTTATTCCTATTAAATGAAAGGTCAAAAATAAGCTATATAAACAGTATTTGTTATAATGAAATTTTTCCCACTGTGTACCTAGGTACTAAATATCAAATGTGTTAGTATTCCCCCCACCAAAAAAAAAAAACCCTAAAAAAAAAAAAAAAACAAAAAACCCCAAACAAACCAACCAACCAACCAAACCAAACCAAACCAAAAACAAAAACAAACAAACAAAAAAAACCAAACACACCAACCCATCCCACCCCCTGCCACATGTTTAGGAAGTTTATTTGATGAAGTCTAGTCATTCCATGGTGTTAGTAAATTAAATTTTGGCCCATTAGCATAGGAAGTCAATAAAGTCTTACTCTAAACACTAAACTGAAGGTTAAAAAAACACACAGGATCAGAATGTTGGCATAATCTTTTTTCTTTAAGATCATTTAGGATCAAAAGTTATTGCTGAAGTAAGCAACTTCTTGAGTGCTTTGGATTTTTTTTTTTACCTCTTTATCAGTTATTAGTTATTGGTGGACAGCAAGCTCTCCATGAGCCAGCAGTGTGTCCTGGTGGCCAAGAAGGCCAATGGTGTCCTGGGGTGCATTGGGAAGAGCAGTGCCAGCAGGTGCGGGGAGGTGATCCTGCTCCTCTACTCAGCCCTGGTGAGGCACATCTGGAGTGCTGTGCCCATTTCTGGGCTCCTCAGGACCAGAGAGACACAGAGCTGCTGGAGCTGGTCCAGCACAGGGTGACAAAGATGATGGGGGGACAGGAGCATCTCTCAGGAGGAAATGCTGAGGGAGCTGGGCCTGCTCAGCCTCGAGCAGAGATGCCTGAGAGGGGCCCTCATCAGTGTCTGTGAGTATCTGAAGGGAGGGTGTCAGAGGATGGATCCAGGCTCTGCTCGGCGGTGCCAAGCAATAGAACAAAAAGCAACGGGCACAAACTGACACACAGGAAGCTCCACCTGAACATGAGGAAGAACTTTTTGCCTGTGCAATGACCAAGCACTGGAATAGATTGAAACAGAAGGGTTGTGGAGTCTCCCTCACTGTGGATATTCAAGAACCATCTGCACATACACATGCAATCCTGTGCTATGTGCTCTGGGATGACCCTGCTTGAGCAGGGAGGTCTCCTGCAGATGACTCCCTCTGCTTCCTTCCAACCTTATCCATTATGTGATTTTACTTTCACCGTGATTGTGAAATTACTATAAAGATTTGTAAAACCCCCTTCTTCAAACTGTGTTTGAATTGCATCACCATGTTAAATAAAAACATCACTTTATCATATCCATAGTGCGATGTGACACATTTGAGTCAGCAATTTGGTGGGTAGAATGCTTTTGGTGACAGTTCCTGTTTGGCATACTGAGAAATTTATTGAGAGTCTGGCTCAACAAAATCAGTGTGTTTCAAGTCTTTCAGCAAATGTCTAAGGGATTATGATTGGAGCAATCTTATGTGCAACAGCACTTACTGCAAGACAGAAATAACTTTAAAAAAATAAAGATTTGGAGGGATTGAAAAGTTTATTTTTCTCCTTGTGGATTTTTCAGGCCACTAGGGATTTGGTTGTTCTATTATTAAAACAGATAGCAAAATCCTCATTTATTTTGGTGGGATCAAACCCAAAATGAAAATGTAGTTCTATGAAAATAGCAAACCCATAATATAAATATAGCAAATGTAAGTTATTGTAATATTTATCTAGTTTGTTGTGGTTGTTGGTTTTTTTGTTTTGTTTTGTTTTGGGTTTTTTTGGTGTTTTGTTTTGTTGGGATTTTGGGGTTTTTTTGGTTTTTTTGGTTTTTTTTTTAATCGTAGCTGAGTATCTTTCCCAAGGGCTTTTTTCGTCTCTTTAAGGCAAACCAGAAACTCAAATGTAAAATCCAACACATATCCTTATTACAGTTCATCACAGCTGAAAGTCTTGAATGAAGAAATAAGGGCACTGATTACTATAATATGTGCATTCATTTTCTTTCATCCCCAGTACTCTTCTGTGAGTGATATTAGTCAACAAATAAGACTGCCAGCTAAACTTACAAGATTGTTGTTTAACCCCTCAACAAGTTTCCCTTTGATACAATTTCATAAAAAAATTATGAACCTGAATTGTTATTATTTGATGTCTAGAACTAACTGGCTTAACACAGCCAGAAGTAGAATTATGTATTTATTCAGGTAAAAATGACATGTTAAATAGTCAGAGTACTGTGTACCTGCCACAGAGGTATCACCCTGAAGGATTTAATTATTTGAGTAGGGAATTGATCATTTAAACTGAACAAAGGATTGGGAGGTTGTCACTCAGCATCGCAATAAAAAGAATCAGAATAAGCACAACTAGCACCTATTCACATAGTAATCAAAAGTTGTTATTTGTGCTTTTGAGCTACTGAGCCAGAAATAAATAAATTCCCATTGCTAAATCCGTGACCTCATTCCCAAGATTTCTGATCATTGGTGTTAAGAAGGAAGAGGTCAAGAGAATTCCACATGGAAAAGGATGTGTGTATGTTGGGGAGAGACTATTTTTAAAATCAGGGTAAGGAAAGACCATATATGCAAACATGAAGCAGTTGACACATATGGATTGAGCATTGAGAAAAACCCAAGAATGTATGCAAACAGTGCTATAGTCTTTCGTCTGTGCAAAATTATTTTTAATTGAACAACAGTTAATAAGGCTTAGGCTGCACAGCTGAAGGAGCAGAATAATACTTGCAATTGTTCTGTCTAAATAATTCAACATCAGTAGTCACTTTTAGGGAACAGCCTTTATAGGAGCACTCAGAGTGTAGAAATATCATGTAAGTACAGTTAGAAAGGTTAGAAACAGTATCATTAGAAAGGTTAGAAACAGCCCCATATTGGCTCTGTCAGTGCAGGAGTGATAAAGAACACACAGCAAGCAGCGAACATGTTAAGAATTTACCAGCTGCAGCAACTGTTCTTGCAGAACTTCAGTTTCTCTTCAAGCTAAATGCACAGTTCCTTCTTAAAGGAAAGGGTAATGAACAAATCACTTTTGCAGACAAGTCACATGCAGTGTCACAACCAGTAAAACAAGCTCTTTTTCAAATCCCCTCATAAATCTCCTTCCTAACAAGTCTACTTTTGCCTGAGTTCTCATCTGCACAAATTGTCTAAATAATCTTTTGGGAAGAAAGATGGGCTACATCCTCTCTTCATCAAGTGTCTAACTTTAGACAGTCATTCATGCCTTTAAAGGGTCTAAGGAAGTGAGCTCAGACCACCCATTTATTCCTTAAGAAGCCCAGTTCTCTGTCATATGGTCCCATAACCTATCTGCAAGTCATACATGAGATTTGGCCCCCTGACCACCTCTAAAGTGCACTCAACATATGGCAAATCCTTTGACAAGCAACTTCTTTAAGCATATTTTTAACTGTATATACATAATATTTTATTTCTTCTTCATCTTATGGAAGGAATTTGAAAGTTGAAGAGCTTTTCGTAAGTAGTTATTTAAAATAAAGTGAAAGTAGCCATCTGTCTTGTTTCAGTTTTATCCTGTTGCCTTATTAACCCACATTTTACAGTACTGGCTATAAATATTAGACAGAACTGTATAACTAAAAGGGAATTTGACTGGGGAGATTAGGTAAATAAGAGAAAAAATAGCAGTAGGAAAAGTGAAAATGAAAATAGAAGAAAAGACTGGGAGACTGGAAGAGAAAGAAGGGTAGGATATGGAAAAAGAAAATGTAGAAGCAGTGTATTGTTGTTACTATTTGTAGCATAATGTGATTGGCTATCCCATAACTCACCAACTGCAGAGAAGCTGGGACTATTTCAGCCCACTTTTCATATCTCTACTACTTGGCAGATACTATTAAACTAAAATTAACATGACAAATGAAAAAGAAATCCTTTCATTTGGAATGACTAGACCTCACATATGACAAGAACAGTGGCTAGAGATGCAAATAATGAAGAAAATTGAAAAGGAACAAGAAAGGCTTGAATAATTGCTGCCAATAATCTGATTAAAGGTTGAACTCACTCATCTTGTACATGTAAACTTGTACTTTGATTCAATGTAATACTTGTTTGCATGCAAGAACAGTATGATTATATGATTAGCCAGAATTGCAGTGATACTGATGTTACATCCTCCGTCACACAGGAGAGTTTCATTCCAATTGCATTTTAACAGCAAGAGAGATCTCCCAGAATCCCCAGCTCAAAGAGCTGCTCTCCCTTTAACGCCTGGACAAAGTTCAAATAAAGTCTAAAAACCTATTTCTTTGCTAAACAGTTTGGAGGTTGTGAGAAATATTTTTCCATACTTTTGTGTCTTTCTTTTTTTGTTTTGTCCCAAATGAACAATGGGCTATTATTAAGTGGCAGGTGTTCACAGTGGTGGGCATGTGTGACTCTAACTGCTGTTTTCAGGTATATAAAACAATGTCCTATTACACTATCATACAGAATCTCCAGGGGAGAACATGTACACAAGGCAAAACAATGGATTTTGAGACTGATTCTTCAGAAAGGCAACAGGCAGATTTTACAGCTTGATAAAGTCACGGTACTCCCAGTAAAGTAAAAGGAGGTTATATCTCACATCAGAGGACAGAATATCAAAATCTTCTTTTCCCTTCTGCTTACTGGTACAAAAAAAATGAACTCATCTCAAACAGAGGGGTTTTTAATAGGAATGGAATTTCACTGCTGTGCATTGAGATAAAGATATAACCTCAGGTTCATAATTTGGAGAAGAATGTGAAAGGGATGAAAAGAGGCTAAAATGATTATGATTTTATTGATACATCTTATAAAACACAATATTTTGGTATCCAAAATAATAACTCTGGGCTGTAACTTGTGGTTTTTTTCTGTTCCGTTTCTTCTTGTGGTGTCATTGAGCTGCATGTATGAAGACTACAGAGAATACATATTTCACAGGTTGGACCTGATGATCCTTTTACAACCTAGTTGATTCTGTGATTTCATTTAGGTAGCCTTTAAACCCTTCTTTGCATAGGAGCAGGGAAGTACCTAGAGAAACCTACCTGCTTTGGGAAAACAGAAAATATTTATGAAAATAAAGATACTCAAATTTTTGAGATACTCAAAATTTATATTTCTTTCCTCCCCATTCTCAGCTGAAGGTAGCCAGTGTCGTGTTACATTTCTCAAATGTTCAGCAAGTGCAATTGGCATAGAGTAGATAGTGTTCCTGAAACATCTTGTTTCAGGAACAGTAGGAACTGGGTAACTTTCATTTTCCAATAAATCCCACAATTTTAAAGTATTAATAAGTAGGGAAATTAATATCACAAAGGAGACTAGCAGTCTTACTGGAAGAGCAAAGGTTTGGCAGAGAGGACAGCATCATTTTCCTAACACAGAAAGTAAGCATATCAGGGAAATGAGCAGAGGAAAAATTCACTTTTACTCTCAATATAGCATAACCCTGGAAAAGTGATAAACTATTATCCCAGTCATCAGGTACAACTAATCAGCAAAGTTTGTGATGGTAGAGTGCTAGAGTGACGTAATTTTGAATAATTTTGAAGTATTCATCCGTTTGGAGGAAACATTTCTGAAATAATACTCATATAGTCTGGCTACCTGAATGCAGAGGGAATTATTATGAGGCCATCGAGCTAAATTCTGTGTGGTAACGTGAATATCTGAATGTTTAAATGTGCTTCTTAAAATTCCAAATTACGGTCAAAACAGGACTACTGCCATGGTCCCCATAATAATCCCATCAGCTGGGATATGAAGACAGTGATCCTGTAGTTTTTTCTAATACAGAGTTCCATGAACAGTGAGACCATTAGATGCGTGTCTGTAAGTGTCATGGCCCTGCACAGATGTTCTCAGGAGCTGCTGCTTCTCCTGGTCTTCTGCAGAGTCCCATCACAGCTCCTCCCTCCCTGTCTCACCTCCAGGCTTCATAGGAGGTGGTGGCAGATTTCCAGTTGCCATGGTACTGCTCTTGTGAGCAGCTCTCCCTTTGGCACACTGAAACTGCTTTGTGCTATTGGGAGTCAATCTTTTAATCTGTTGGTGTTGCAGATATTTACAAGAGAAAAAGGCAGAAATTTTCAAAGCAGTGATACATTTCATTTTGCAGTGTTTGTGTGCCTGAGATGAATAGGGGGTTTGGGGGTTTTTTTTGGAGGGAGTGGTTTGTTTTACAGACTTTGGAGTTTTTTTGTTCATGGCTTCCTCAGTGTTCAGGAATGAAATTTGTTTAGATAATTGTAGGGAATAGGCTGCACAGTGAATTCTGCATGCTCACAGGTGTGCGAAGGAGACCCACAAGCAAACAGCAGATGTTCCCCTGGGATGCATAGGCTATGCAAAATCCTTACAACATTTCTGTCTTATGTGGCACTGCACAAAGAGGTAGGGGAAAGTGAGCAGGGAAAATGATGAAAGGGAGAAATTAGGATGCCACTCTTGTGAGTGGTCAGAGGATTGTTCTTGCTGGGTTCAAGAAGGCTGTCAGGGAAGCATGTGAACCTGTGACTACATGTACCCAGTATTGCTCAAAACAGCACTTAACAGCCGGGGACCACAGGTAGTAGCCTGGACTAAACTCCAATTCCAGTGGGCAGCACTCAGGAAAAGCTTAAAAGAGGTAGTGTGATGTTGAGTCCAAGCTGTTACTGCTTCTGAAGATGTGAGGCTCTCATGGTTAGAAAGACAACCAGAAAGAGTTTATGTCTTCAAGTAGCACAAGGGGCATAAGCTTGTACCTTCTGCAGACAAGCCTTGAGTGATAGATGGGGATGTGTACAGCTGTAGCAAAGTGTGTTTCTCCAGTAGTACTTCTATATTACCAGCAGCTATGTGGTCACGAAGAGCCTCAGTGAAATGATGGAAACAGATGGAACATGCCAAGATTTATGAAGAGATAATCCAGTTGTTCTCCCATCTGTAAAAGATTTAAAACCCTTTCAGTTTATAATCCACTCCAAGAACATGATGCACAGCTATCATTTTTCCTTGCAGAGGATACATCCTGTTGTCTGAGGCAGGCAGTCATCATCCAAAGGTTAAATAACTTGCTGGGAATCATCAAGTACTATTCTTATCAGATTTCTACAACAGTAAGCGACTATTATAAATTTCTTGATTGATGTTGAGAGAGGTGTCTTGCTGCTGCAAGGTGTTTTGCAATTACATTGAATTGTCTACTGTGACTCTGTAATTAAGGATTTAATGTAGTGATCAGAGTAAAATTGTTATCTACTGGGAGATCTGATTAGATGACTGTGTAATAATTTTCATTTGTTTTTAAACAGTTATGTGCTTTACCCACATGGAATATATGCTTTGGGTATGTCCCACAGGAATCTTCTTCACACTTTGAAACAGAATAGTTCCTTTATTTAAAATGATGTATTTCATAATTTGTTTTATTTAAGCATTGGATAATATCTCTGTTAAGACTCTCTTGACATCTCAGTTTTGCTGTTCCTTTTCCTGTATGCCATAGGAAACACTGTCAAATAAGATATGTTTCATTAGATGATGGATGATCACAGCTATAACCAAACCACTGGATTGTCATACAGGTCATGGTAAGAAGCCTTAATCATATAAAAAAAAAAGTCCAGTTTTACAATCAAAGTGAAAGGCTTTGACTGGCTTGACATTTTCCCCTGTCACATTGTTGATAATAATACTGAAGTATAAAAGGCAAAATACAAATGTCTAGTGTTACTCAATTTATTTCAGAGTTGTGGGTTACATTACACAGGCTTTATGACTTTCCATTAAAACCAATAGGGTTTCTTCTTTGACTCCAGCAATCAGAGGACTTAGTCTCTTGTGATTTTTCTCCCTGTTTTCGAATCACTAAGCTACCTCAAATGTTGAGTGAAGCAGTGTGGTTGCGCCATTACTCTGCCTAAGTAAACTGTGCATATAATTGAAACAGAAACTGCTCAGTAAGAAACTGCCAAATTAATCTCTACTCTCCTGTTATAGAAAAAGAAAAAAATAATTTGAGATACTGTCATTACCATTTCTGGTGTCATGACTTCTGTTCACAACTACCATTACATGAGCATGATTGCTGCAATTTGACTGCTGGGAAGTCGTGTTACAAGACTCATATTGTAGTGGGCTGTTGAGCAGTTTCATAGCACATTTCTTTCTTCTCTGTGACACAGAACAATACAGAACTAGTAGTGCTATTAGTGTAAATACAGCCATCTCCAATAAAGGTAGCATATTAAATGATTAGCAGGTCTGCTGGCAAAGAACTTTCAATTAAAGGCACACAAGTAAATAAAGCACAAGCCAGGGAGGCATCTGCTCACAGGTGGAGTACTTTCCAGAACAGATGGGTTTTCAAGGCCATCTCAAAGAAGGAAAGGAAATGAGAATAAGCTTCTTTTTTTTTTTTTTTTTTCCCCCCAATTTCTTATTAATTGGCAGTTATAGAAAAAGAAAAAAAAAATTTGAGATACTGTCATTACCATTTCTGGTGTCATGACTTCTGTTCACAACTACCATTACATGAGCATGATTGCTGCAATTTGACTGCTGGGAAGTCGTGTTACAAGACTCATATTGTAGTGGGCTGTTGAGCAGTTTCATAGCACATTTCTTTCTTCTCTGTGACACAGAACAATACTGAACTAGTAGTGCTATTAGTGTAAATACAGCCATCTCCAATAAAGGTAGCATATTAAATGATTAGCAGGTCTGCTGGCAAAGAACTTTCAATTAAAGGCACACAAGTAAATAAAGCACAAGCCAGGGAGGCATCTGCTCACAGGTGGAGTACTTTCCAGAACAGATGGGTTTTCAAGGCCATCTCAAAGAAGGAAAGGAAATGAGAATAAGCTTCTTTTTTTTTTTTTTTCCCCAGTTTCTTATTAATTGGTATATGCAGTATTTTTATGAAAAGAGGTGAAGTAGGAACTGGGTAACTCATTAATCTCTGACGGCTGTGAATATGGGAAAAGGTGAATAGAATAAAAATGCAGATGTATGGTGGTAAGTTCTCAGTTTCTGGTGAATTTTCATGTGAATATTATTAGACTTCAGCATTAACTTTGGATCTCATCCTTGTTCATTTATTCAGCATTTTCCTAGATTATGCACAAATTCTGAAATTAATCAGAAAAACAGACTATTTCACTGACTTTAGAACAAACGGAACTAAAACTGTGGTGTTTCTGTAGATCTGCTTAGGTAATGATCACTGATTGAGTGTCAGGGATGCTTCTAACCACGAGTAAGTCAGAGAAGATTGTTACATCCCACCTTTATTCTCCTAGTAAGACACAGAGTGTATCTTTTGCAGGGTCATGAGAACAACGCATTCAATCAGTTGATATGAGAAAATAATTTCTCAGAGAAAAGAGGAAATGTGGGAGGTTCAGAGCCAATGCAGTTTTTAGCTGGATTAGATGGTCAGAAATATCCAAGGTACCTGAAAAACAAGCTGGAGCAGTTGCCTGGCTGACCCCTATGGGGGCTGCAGTGTGGCATGGATAATTTAGGAGGAACAGCCCATGCCCTTCTTTCTTTGGGCATCCTGGAAATTTCAGGAAGTAATTAATCTGCTACCTGTAGGAGTACCCTCCTACTTCATCAGCTTGAGATCTTTGAGTAAAGAGCAGGATAGATGTTTAGAAAGTATGATAAGTATTTCTATTGCCCTTTCTTCATAGGTGTTGCACTTTAAATGTTGCTAGTGTGAAGCAAGCACAACATATCACTAGTATGTCTCAAAGAATAACTGTACTTTACAATTTAAAACACATAACTTTCCTAATACATTACTTTGGTATGTATGTTATGCCTACTACCTATGGAAAGAAGGAGTTCCCTGGGAAAAAATGTTTTTGTCTCAATGTGATCTTGTTTCTGTATTTAAACTGTAGTTTGTATCTGGGGAGGAGAGGATACAGAGAAAATATGTAAGAAACAGAACTATTTTTTGGTTAGTATGTGGAAAATTTTGCATTGTTTGTTTTCAAAAGACCGGTTGTTTATCGCAAATGTGAACTATTTTAAAATGCTGTGGACTGGACATCTCAGCCATTTGCTCAAAACACAATATGTTTTTATAACATTCATGCAGTTACTGAGCTTTACAGAAACCAGTGCTGACCAGCTATCCAAAAAGTAACCTCTGTAGGTGGACGTGAATATAAAGTTTTTCCACATTTCCTACGGGATCCTTATCTCACAGCTAATCACACAGATCAAGTAAAAATGGAATTTAATTGACGTCACTTCACTCTAGAATCTTAATGTAGCCAGAAAATATATGCCAAAGCAGCTTGCTGATCTTAATGATTTCTGTGATCTCTTATCTCTATACACCTAAACTGAATAATTAAAATAAGGAAATATGCTCAGTAATATGTTCCAAATAAATTCTGCTTCATGAAAGCTGTATGTAAAGAGTAAGGAAAATTAGTTTTCCAAATTTGCCATGAACCAAGACAGTTGTCCTTCCCTAAGCAAATCTGTAAATGAAAAGGTGGTAATCCTATTTTGCTACTTTTCAATTAAACTCTCCCTTGTTTGGCACTACTTCTAACATATTGGATGCAGCATTGTGCTGAAGAATGCATTTGTGGTAATAGGAGCATTAAGTGCTAATACTGTATAAACACAATATCTCAGCAAACAGGAAGTAAGGAATGTTCTGAACTGGAAGGGGCCCACAAGGATCATGTGTTAAAGTAGCCAGCCTTTCTGCTTTAAAACATTAAAACCGCTCTTAAAGTCATAATTGCTATAAAATTAATATGATATTTCATGCTGTCATTAACCCTCATTAATTTAACAGTATTTCTTATTTGATAATTAATCCCGTGTGTAGTTCACAATCACAAATCCTCTGGTAGTATACAAATGTATTTTACACTGTGGAGTGCAAACCGCAGGAGTCCCCATACCACTTTGAAAAATCTAAATGTGATGCTCTGTGCCTCATCACTTTTCTCAGGGAAGCACTGCTTCTTCATGACCCAGGCAATTCTGTACTGAGAATTATGGGCTGCTTTACTGAGGACACACCCATGTAAGTTTGCAGCCTAGCATTATTTGGGCCTGCATTTTTGTGCTAATATTTCTCTTTATTTTTAATTTTGAGTTTTTATTATCAGTCACATCACTTACTGTACTTTCTTGTTTTAGCTGAGAAACTGAAGTACCAATGGAGCCTGAAAAATTTGTTTCTGCCTTTCCAGGCTGAGTGGGAAGCATAGTCTCACAAGAACAATGAGTCCTATTTTGGTATCCAAAATCACTTAAACAGGTCAGGAGGAGATCCAAACCTATGCATTGTATTTCTCAGAATGAGAGAATCACAGACTGGTTGACACTGGAAGGAATCTCTTGAGGTCATCTAGTCCAGCACTCCTGCTCAAGCAGGGCCATCTAGATTGTTGCTCTGGATCATGTCCAGTTAGTTTTTGAATGTCTCCAAAAATGGAGACTCCATAACCTCCCTGAGCAATCTGTGCCAGTGCTTAGTCAACATTACAATGTAAAACTGTTTCCTGATATTCAGAGGAACCCTTCAGTGTTTCAGTTTTTCATTGTCTTTTGGCCTGTCACTGAGCATCACTGAGCCTGGCTCCATCTTTGTATTTTCCCTTGGGATGTTTGTATCCATTGATAAAATTCCCCTTCAGCTTTCTCTTGTCCAGCCAAACAGCCCCGGCTCTTCCAGTTTTCAGTCATCAGACTCTTCTAGTTGCCACAATGAAGGATTTTTGGGAGTGGCCTCACAATGATGTCAAATCATGTGGAACTTCTATAAGTCCAGTTTAGAAGAGTATTATCTGACATGATTCTCTTCTGAAAATGGTACTCCTCTCTTGCTCCAGACTTCTGCCATGGTCTCTGCAATCTGAGAGCTCCAAAGGCCTAACTCTTAGTACAGACTGAGCATCATTTAGCAATTCAGCCTTTTCCATGTCCTGCATAACCAGGTTTCTTTTTTGCAACAGCCCCTACCTTTTCATCCTCTATGTATACTTATAGATATACATACATATACTATATATACATATATATACTTATTATATGTGCTTATTAAATGTACTCACCCTTCTTGTCTTTGACATCCTTGCTGCATTAAAATCTATTTGGGCT
Organism: Passer montanus; assembly: GCF_014805655.1. Lineage (NCBI taxonomy): Eukaryota > Metazoa > Chordata > Aves > Passeriformes > Passeridae > Passer > Passer montanus. Next base: position 5,938,453 of record NW_024372147.1, on the reverse strand, counting down.
TTCAATGTTCTAATTCCTTCCTTGGATGTTTGGACAGTATTTCTGTATTCCTCTAAGTTTATCTGTCCTTGCTTCCACCTTCTATATGCTTTCTTTTTGTGTTTGAGTTTGGCCAGAAGCTCTGTGGTCATCCATGCAGGCCTCCTGGCATTTTTGCCTGGAGGCACTGCTTTTGAGTTTGGAGGAGGCAACCCTTGAACATTAACCAGCTATCTTGGGCCTGTCTTCCCTTCAGAAGACCATCCCACAGGACGCTCCAAGCAGATTTTTGGAGAGGCCAGAGTCTGATCTCCTGAACTCTAGAGTTATAATATTGCTTTTTACCCTCCTCACTGGCCTCAGGAGCCTAAGCTCCACAATCACATGGTCACTGTAGGCAAGGCTGTTCTTGAAACTCTTGATCACACAGATATCTTAAGACACTCATTCATGACATTTCAGATTCATATTTCCAAAAAGTCCCTAGTTATTAGTGAATATAAAATGCAGCAGAACCTCTTTCCTTGTTAGCTGAGCTGGATTTGGTTAAATTTTATTCAAAATGATCTTTCAAATATTGACATTGCAGACATAATCTGATTGCTAAAGCCATTTTTTTGTGTGATCATTCAAATGTCACTCTGGGAGTCAGAGTCACACCACGCAAGGTTTTAACTGCTGGGACCAAAGCCCCTTTGCAGGAAGTGGCTCCAGTGAACCAAAGGTGTCCTGTTTGACTCTCTCCACACCTCACACCCCCACTGTCTGAGTTTCTGTTGACCCTGGGCTCCCATAACAGAGTGAGACCTCTGGTTCCTCTAAGTAATAAATTGTGGAGAAGAAAAAAAATAAGAGCACAGTCTGGGTGCCCCAAGAGGGACCCTAAATAAAGGAATCCCTGAACCCTGCAGTCATTGCACACTCTCTTCACACAACCTTCATGTCCTTCTCATGTGCCTCTTCGTCCAATAGTTTCATTTAGTCTGGGCTCTTCTCACTGTTCACTGGGCCCTGCAGAGGCTCTGGATGGTGGCTGGCATTCCAGGACTGTGCCCTTTGTTAGGCAGAAGGTCAGTGCCCCTTCACAGCTCATTGTTTGGGGCTGCAGCTGTTTCCCACCAGCCAGGGCACAACCTGCAGCTTGCACTCCAAGCTACCTGCACTAGCTGTGTTCTGCAAGATTGATGATCTTTATTTCAAGATGTCATGTTAGCAGATGATTTCAATTGTTGAGGCAGATCAAGTCAATATTTGTGCTGGAGAAAGCAGTTCCTGACAGGAGAACTCACCAGTGGTACTTGTCATGGGCAAAGGCAGCCAATCTCCAGCTAATTGTCTCTATCTTGCATCTGCAGGAACTTACTTCCTAGGACCTATGGGGCTTACAGGAATCTTTCAAAAAAATCTGTGTTTAAAATGATTCTTCAGCTAAAGATGGAACTAAAATGGCAGATAAAGCTAGTAAAAAGAGGGCGAAAGCATAATTTCTCTAGCACAGGAATACATTATGACTACAGAATGAAAGAACTATGTATATGAATCAAAGCAATGTGTGCTTTTAAAATTTGATACCAAAAAGATTAGCTAAGTAAGTCTGAGCCTTTTTAGTGGGTAAGTCAGCTTCCTCAAGAGAATTCACTGGTGACCAACAATCCTTCATTAAATAAACCACTGTTGACCTGGGACAATGTTATTGTACTTTACAATACTAATAAGCTTGCCAGGCATGAACTACCCTAGCTGTGTAGGTGCCAAGCAAGTACAACAGGTAAGCAGCTCTTTACTTCTCTGAAAGCAAAATGGATACCCATATCCAGTCTATAAAAATATACACTTGAGGACTTTTTCTCATCAGGCCTTCAAGAGGCTGTTTTTACAGGGGAAGAAGTTTTTGAAGAAGTCTAGTGTGATGTTTATGTAATCAGCATCAGTTTGTATTACTTATTTTTCTAGTAGTTATTTAAAATAGTGGTTTTATTTAAAATAAATTCCCTGCTAAAACATGTAGTATATTTACATGAAGATGTTTCTAGAAAAGGCCTTTTCTGCCTTGGCCCCAATATTACTTTCATTCTTAGTTTCACATCTGTCAAAACTGACCTATTACAAACTACCCAAATGATTGCATTGCTTGGACTCAGGAAAAAATGGTTTTTGTTATTGCAGCAAGAATATTTTATGAATTTTTGGTCTGAATAAAATACTCAGCTCACAATTATATGAATACAGGAATTGAGAAATAATGATAATAATATGTTTGTAAGTCAAACTGGATTAGAAGAAACCCCATAAACTCCAAGTATGGCTCAGATCAAGAAAACTTCAGATCAGGTTATTTAAAGGATAACTTACATATTCTTGTTTAGATAAATGTGAGATCTAAACCTCCCTGTATTTCCATGTGAATTGATACACGCAAGCGACCAAGGTGATCACCAAACCACAGCTGAAATGCAACAAGTAAATTTATTTCATTAGGTCACTGACTGAAGAGTCCCTACACACCACTGTGCTGGTGAAACACAGGAAAGGGGGTTGCAGGCACACTTAGGCTTGGTCCTGCCCCAGTGGGGCAGGGCACCCACTGCCTGCCCCAGGCCTCACACACGTGCAGTTCATCACAACGCTGATTCATGACCACTGAGATTTTTGGTCTCTTTCCCAGTAGGACGCTCAAGACTGTGAGAGATCCCTCTTAAGTTTCTGATAGCTTCTATATTATCTCTACAGAAGTTCTGCTTCTCGAAACAGACAGAGGATAATCAGCAGTAAATATGTGAAGTTCCTCTCATGGATATTCTTAGTCTGACCATATACAAGATCACTTTGAGCAAAGCTATCATCCTCCTCATCAGATCTTGCATTTTTAACCTTTTCCTCCCGATAATATTACTCTAGTTGGCAAATGCTGTCTGAACTGAGATTAAATATGTTTTCAAAATACTATGTGAAGTGAAGGATGTGCCTGAGTTGACACAGCAGGCAGCCAGAACAACCACAAACTCACAGCTGAAATGCAGAGTAAGTTTTTTACATTCCTTTGCTAACCAGGTGATCTCAAGGCAGTGCCTGTGCAGAGACAGTCAAGCAGGAGCACAGGCACTGTCACGCTCAGTCCAGGCTGGCAGGTGGCAGGCAGTGGGTCTGCTGTTTCCACCAGCTTCTCAAGGGCCTGAGCACATGTAGTTTAGCACCATGCTGTGATCTCCTCCCAGTTTTTTGTGACAGCTGAACTTTGATCCTCTTTCCCCCAAAACAGGATTCTTGAGCAGGTCTGTGAGACTGCCTCAAAGTCTCTCCAAACACCTATGCCATCCCTACACAGCAATTATATTTCTCAAAACAGACAGAAGACAAACAGCAATATATATAATATATGAGGCTCCCCACACCATTATTCTCCTTGTCATTACCAGCTACAAAGTCACTTGAGAAAATCTACCATCCTTCTCACCATTCTTCCATTCTTGACCCTTTTCTCCTAACAGGAGATATTTTATAGAGTAGCCTTACATTTTCATTGATTTATTTTTAAAAATACCAAAAATACAATTGCTTCACAGCATAAATAAAAATCCAGGGCCCCAGAAAGTACTGTGTTGGGTCAGGTCAGTGTTTCAGCTCTGACCAGGAAGTTCTTTAGGTATCTCAAAGGGACACATTGACATCATTATCTTTGTAACAGTCTGCTGTAAATCATACTATTCAGCAATCTGACTTATGCCTCCAAAACGTGAAGGTTCTTACATTTTTAATAGTAACCAATCTGCAGTGGTGGATGATCATACTATTCATATTGATAAGGACAGTAGAACAGAACAGCATTTTACTCATTTGATACGGATGGTAGAACAAAACTACATTTTACTCTTATCAAATAAAGAGAACAGAGTAGCCTTGGAGAAGCAGACAAAACAGAAGTCATGCAAAACGTGAGCAGGATGCCAGCTCAGCTCTGCAAGGCTGACAAAGTAGAAGTTGTGCAAAACAACGATAATGCACTTACTCAAAAGCAAGGGTCAAGGAACAGCCACACTGAAAGGGCATTATATGCTGGAGACCACTAAAGAAGATCCCAAAGAACCGTTTAAGTACTTCCAACAAGAGGTGTGAATCTGTAAAGTAAAGGAATATATATACATCTAGTAAGCAGGGGTATTTAATGAATATGTAATCAGTGTGTATGACAAAAACTTTGTTTACCCAATGCTAGGGCATGCAATTAAAGAAGATTAAGTACCAAGAAGATTCCAGATTTCTAATACTCCAAACTACATTATAAAGTTTCTATCGGCTGATTCCAGTATCAATATAAATGCATAAAATCCACCGAATCTACAGCATTTTCTGGACAGTCTCTCCATTCAAATCAAGTGCACAAGACAAAGTAAATACATTACCTGGCAGAAGTATATGAATAACTTCTTTTCTTTCAGCTACATGTCTATTTTTTCTTTTTATAGGATCATAGACTGGTTTCGGTTGTGAGGAATGCCCAAGATCATCCAGTTCCACCCTCAATACCTCTTGTGTTTTCTATCTGTCCTGAAATTAAAAACTATCCAAAGCTTATGATGATTTGTAAGGAACATCTTAGGATGTGTCCTATTCCTGCTACATCCTGGTAGGCATGTCTGAAAATAATAACCGTAGTTTTATGTAAGAGCACATACCAATATTAACTAGAAATAACAGCTGTGGTGATGGTTCTACTGTGTTCTGTACGCAGCTGAGTAATGTCCAGCACACCATAGGTCACTGATATTAAAAATCTACATTTTGAGAGAGAACATTGTAATATCAGGTAACTTAGCTGATTCATTACTTTCAAACAGTATAGGAGTTCTTGCATAAAGAGAAAATCTGTGTTCCTTCTATTTCCTCTGTTTTGATCTGGGATGTAGGTGGCTTTTCTCCTTGTACTCCCCATGGGTCAGCTGGAGGAGAGACAAGCCCTTCATGCTCTTGGAGCACACACCTCTGTTTTCAACACATAAAGTCTGCCAAGATACCTAGAGGCAGCAAAAGAAAAAACTAGGACAGATTTCAGAATTGGTTTTCAGAGAACTACTGTCATTCGCATTGGAAATCTATAAAAGGGGTAAAGGTGTTAATTCTCCTAAGGGAAAAAAAGATTTAAAAAGGCCAAGTGAATCCCTCTTACCTGAAGAAAAGGCGTCAGACTGGAAGATGGAACAAACCCTAGAAAGGCACATATTGCAATTTTACAAGCAAGTACAAAGAAAACCTCACACTCTTAAAACTTGCCTGGCTGACATCAGTGAGATAATCTATTTTAGTTTTCAACTGAGAGTTGTGTGGCTGGACATGAAAATAATGTGAAGGGGAATAAAAATCACAGAGGCTCATTTTTGCTGTCTGTGCTGTACTGACAGGAGCTGCCCTTGGGTGGTGCTCTGGCTGTTCTGCTGTACTCCGGGAGGCTGTGCAGTCCTGCGGGCACTGCCGCGCCGGGACAGCAAAAGGCTCCCTTCCACACTTGCCATCAAACAAATCTTCATCCTTTTTAGTTTTCTTCTCAGAAACTTAGCGTGGTCTCTGGTATAGTAATTTACCGATCTTTTTTCTATAGGTATCTCTTTTGTTAGCAGCTTTTTACCCTGATCAGTGGTTATTTGATGTCTTTTTATTGCTGCAGGACTGACTTCTCCACTCCCTCTATCTTCACTGCTGAAAAATAGGGAAATAAAATAGTCTGGAGAAAATGAAACTAAAGAAATACTTCTGTGCAGTGTGGTGCTATGCACGATCCTTCTTTTTGTTCCTGGTTGTGTCATGGAAAGTTGCCCTTCTGTTTGCTGGATGGAGAGGGAGTGAGAACTGGGAAGGACAAGGTTAGCCAAGTATCTTTCATTTCAATACATTCAATACATTATTGGTAACATTTGCTGGGGGGGGGGAATCTTTTTTAGAGAACAGACTTTTCAAGTTTTTCTACTTTTATCATCCCACCTTTTTAGCATAGAAATTCTCTTGACTTTGGAGGTAATGTGTGCCAGGTTCCTAATACTTCCCCATACTTCTGTTACATTGCAAAAGCAGGAAACTTTGTGTGGGTACAAAGGGTGCAAGAACACAAACACAGTTCTCTAAGCACTCTCAGGCTTGTGAGAACAATAGCATTTCTCTAGACTAACTGATCATGCTGTGTGTACACAATGCTTTCTTTCTCTCCTAAGTACCTACAACAAGAAACGGAACAAACTGTTTGTCATCTGAGTATATTAGTGTTAGCATAGCCAATTTTTCTATGTCAGAGCAAAGCTGTAGCTGATGCCACTAGAAACACCTTCCTGCCCACACACTAGAGAAACAGCAACTCCCTGGCCCAGAATGAAGCCCCAGGTTACAGTTTTCCAGCATGGAGTGTCTTTGCAGTTCAGTTGGTGGCAGTTGCTGTCAAGCACCACCTGAACTACAGGACCTCTTAATTCTCTATCAGGAGAGAGCTTCATTCTACCTGAGTATGGAAACAATATTAATGTTTTACCATTTTCTGTGTACTTTTCAAGCCTGCCAAATTGGCTAAATACACTGATCACTTTTGTTTTGTCATACAAGACTCTTCCTTTCTTAAAGCTTCCTTCCTTCTCCCTCCCTCCCTCCCTCCCCTCAGTTTTTCCCTCCAGGGAAAAGGCTTGGCAGGAATATTCATTGAGTACTCTTGAGAACTTCCTCTGCTCTGGAATTCAAGAATTTTCTTGTTTTCTTTCCACTGGTGAACAACCCACCCCTCAAATAATTTGTAGATACTCTCCTATTGGGACAATACAGTCAGGATGCAAATTACCAGAGGCTGGGGGGTAGCTCTTTTTTTTAGTATGGTGTAGCTGTTCTTTATGGCTCCTGGGAGCTTGGATTTTCAGGTGGAACTAGATGCTGCATCTGCTTTATCTTGGTTACAAGAGCCCCTCACTGCAGGAAACATCCCATGGTCATAACAATTCTGTCTCACTGCAGCTCTGGGCATGTGCCACAGTAATTCACCCTCCCTCTTACACAGGTTTGACTAAGAAAGGTCTCAGACCCCTTCCTGCTTCAGCAAGGAATACTGCATATATGCAATATATCAATTACCCTCTACAATTTTCTGGCAAACTTTGTCTTTAAAATCTAAGTCTTTTTAAAGGGGAGTAGATAAGCACCTCCAGTAATTTTGGGCAATAATTTAGCTTCTGTGCAGGACAGACACTCTGGCATCTCCACAACTTCCCAATGTCTGACTTGGCTTCTATCAGTTTATCTTGTTTTATAACTCTGCTTTTTACCATACAAGCAAGCTCGTAAGTCCTCCTGCTTCCCATCTGGTAAATCTTGGTTTCAGAAAACCACAGCACAAGAAGCATAGTGCTGTATTCCTTGTCCTTTGGGCCTGCACAGACAACATCCTCTCATTGTGGGTACATGGTGGCCTTGGTAACCTGGCCAGCCTCCAAACCAAGAGGGACTCAAGAAAGCTTTTGCAATATAAACCAAATCAGCTGAACATATCAGAATTTCAGATTGATTTTACACAAGTTACTTTGAGATCTTGTGGTGACCATCTTGAACTACCTTTCACAGCTGCTTCTCATGACTTTTCTGATCTCCTAAAAATGGCCTGAGATTTTTTTTTTTTCAAAGACAAGTTCATTTGCTCAAGGAAGTCTGTATCTCAATCTTGTGTCATGAAGAATTATGCTACTCATGCAAAGGACATACTTACTTTCGAAGATTGATTTAAATATGTCTACCAGTATTTTCTCCTACACTTCAAATGATAACTGGTCCTTCTCTGCATGGAAAGGTTTGGCCATCAGATTATGCCCTCAACCCTTTTTTAACCACAGGAGAATTTGTGATATACTCATACAAAGAAAAAGAAAACTGTGAAGGACAGCAGGATGATCCACTTAGTTCTGCCCTTTCCAAACTAACATCTATGTAATGTTGCCATTGAATGATCCCAAGTTCTCTCACCTGCAGTCAGTATATTGCATTCAGCGGATTTTGCTATAGGCTGGAGTTATATTCATGACATAAGTATCTTATACCCTTCAAGCCAAGTCTCTATTTCCTCACACACATGACAAAACTCCTCACCAGCTGCAGCGGCATTGAGCTCAGCAGTAAGATCCCTGAAAATGCAGTGGGAGTTGTTACCAGACAGGCTGAGCCATGCTGGGAGATCCTGGAAGTATGAGGTGTAAACAACCAAGAATTTCTGTGTATTCATGGTTTTATCTTGCAACCTGTTATTAACAAACCCTTCTTTCTTTTTTTTCTTATTTTTTTCCTCTTTTCTTTCCTCTGCACCCCCCACCCGCTCCCAAGACCTTTTGCTACTGATAGTGGTAATTTAGATCTTCTGCAAGTTTGAAACCAGAGGATTTTCAATAGACTGCTAGTTAAATCAAGATATTACTCTGACTTTCAAATATTTGAATGCATTGGGAAGAACACAGATTCAAAACAATTTTCTGTGAAGGAAATTAAAACTTCACTTGAATTATAAATGTGAGTCTATTTTTTAACCATATGAAAGAGCTGGTGTGCATATGACATTTAAGGACAGAAACAAAAATAAGGGACAGCAGTAACATCCCATAAAAAAGCAGAGCAAAATATAAACTGAGAAAAATTACCCAGTATTTCAGCAGGTACCCACAAACCACTAATATCTTAAAGAAAATGCACCTGGTACATGTGATATAGAAGGAACATTAATTTTAAGTTATGCGGAAATTAAAAGGAATTCATCTTTTCAGGGAAACAGAAGAAATGTTTTTTAGGTTGTTTAAATTAATAGCATAGATGAAGTTAGATTTGAAGTTATGTGTTTTCAGTTGGTTTGTGGCTGGAAGAATGTTCCACTTAAGTCTAATTATATTTTTCCTTGGGTTCTGCTGCTCTTGAACAAGTATCTCATCAGTCTTAAAAGAAACACTAAAAAAAATGAAGGGGTGGCAGCTTGCTGTGTAGAGCTAACTAATGACAATAAATTCAGAAGTATGCAGCCAGAGTCCTTTGAGGACAGGAGCACACACCTGTTAGACAACTGGGCTACAAGATCACAGAATCAAAGAATATGCCAAGTTGGAAAGGACACCGAAGGATCTTTCAGTCCAGCTCTTAGTCCTGCACAGAACATCACATGAGTTACACCATGTGCCTGAAAGCATTGTCCAAACACTTCTTGAACTCTGTCAAGGCTGTGACCAGCTTCCTGGGGAGCTGTTGCAGTGCCCAGCCACCCTCTGAGCATGGATGGCCTGTCCTACAGCAAAGGGAGATAAAAAAATGGGAAACTGCATAAGGGTCGGATGATCCGTGAAGAAAAACAGGCCTAGTATGTGCTAAGCACTTTTACAGAGGCACATGCAAGGCCAGAAGTACTGTTGTCAGTGCTTTCTGAAGGAAAAAGCAGCATGCAGAGAAGACCCCTGGCCCTGTGCCCCATGAGAAGCATGCTGGGACATCCCCTGCAGATCAGATACATCCTAAGCACATCACTGGCAATCTAGTGTGGAAGCAAGAGGCCAGATGTAGCTGAATTCAGGGACTGCTTACTTGATAGAATCAGAAGAAATTCCCATGTGACATCAACGATCCTTACTGTAGAGAGCTATTGCCGGCACATTTTAATCGTGCTGTCGAAAGTCAAAGACATATTTTGTTAGAAGACACCCCCAAGTGCCCGAGGTTAGGCACTACATGGAGGCTTTGCTGTAAGAGAAGTTGTGATGCAGTATATCAATTACCCTGTACGAGTTTTTGTGCATACTATAATGTAGGTGGTTTTTGCAGCACCAAAACAAACTAATGACACAATTTTAAAATATGGATTAATTTGAAAACCGTTCAAACCCCTTTGGTTTTCTGAAATACAATTGGGAAAATGGAAGAAAACAGAAATGAAGCTTCCAGGAATTAAGAGCTCAGAATTAGTTCTAACATTTCAGGTGATTGTGTTTCAAAGTAATATATTCCTGATGATAGTAGTAGCACAGTGCTAGTGTCTATCTACACAGTTCAGTTGAAAAGTTGGCTTGTTTCATCTGGGGGCCCCTACAGCATACTGTACTTTGTGCATGAGGCCTGCAGATGTACAGCACCTAGTCTGACTGAAAATATCAGTTACTACTTTATTTGATGCTTAGGAGAAAAATTATTGTGGACAAGCTTTACAAAGGAGCAAAGGCCTGCTTGGACCCCTTTAAGTAGAAGCAAATCACCCTAAGGTCCCCTTTGGTCCTCCTGTACTTCTCCCATCTCCACATGCTCCTCTTTCTCCCAGCTGCTGTTCTTCCAGCCCAGCTGGTCCCAGTGCCCCCACTCTCTGCTGACTCTACTGCCAGGGCGTGGACAGGAGCATGAGGAGCCACAATCCCTGATGCACAAGCTGCCTCAGGAAGCCTGGAGATTTCTGTCCTCGCCATAGCTTGCCACAGGGAATTGCAGCTGTTTGGGAATACTGCAGGACAGTCAGGGAGAATTTATATGGAAGCTAAGTTGCTGCTGGAGGTGTTGGTTCAACAAACTGTGCAGCAAGCGTGGCTTCAAGATTTGACATGGTTGGCAGAATTTGCTGAGGTACCAAGCCAGCAAGAGCAGAAGGGACAACCAAGAGAGAGGGAGGTTCAAGACACTAAGAGTAAATGGGATCATGTCAATAATCCTTTTAGTATGAGATACAATCATCCTCAGCAGTCAATGTGCAGACCTGAAATAGTCTGATTTGCCTCAAAGGATCTTACTGGGTTAGACACCTATTGGAGCAGACTGGTTAAAAACACTGTAAACATTGCTGGAAAATATTGTAAAGTAAATATTGAGAAGGGTAGGGCACTGAGTACATCAGTGTTTTCCATGTAATCTGTTACCATGTCCCCTGAACCATTCAGCAGCAGGCCCATATTTTGTCCAGTCTTCTTTTGGCTCTTGTTTAAGTGCCTGACTATACCTGAGAACCATACAGACTCTCTGAGAATGGCTGCTCAAAGTACTCCTGCTCTATGTTACAGAATGGAAACCCCCTGCAAAGTGCAGCAGGAAAATATGGCATTCTATCTATGTATAATTTGCTGCTACAGTGAAATAAGACAAGCATGATATAATTTTCAAGCATGATACCTTACCCTCTCTTCTGGCTTTATACTGCTTCTGAGGTGGGCTGTTCTCAGTGGCTTGGATGCACTCAGCAGCAAAATGGCTAAAGATAGCTGATTATTTTCATCATGTTAATCATCTGTATGCCTCATATATTGTACAGCCAACACTGCTCTGCCCTTTCCTGATAGTACCTGCACCCTTTTTGTGCAAAAACCCCTACGCTGTGCCTGCAGTCACATGTATTTGATGAAAGCCTTTCAACTCCCTTATTCTAAGCTTCCTACAAATTAGGACATTCATCCTAAATGAAAGGATGAGAGAAGGATAATTCCCAAATACAGAGTAGCTGCCAAATCTTGCTGACTTCCCCAGTTTGCTGCTCCTCCTCCACCCTCCCTGCCTCACACTTCCTCACCCACATAGGCAAAATACCCTGGAGGATATTTTTAATGCATGTGCGTATAGACTCTAGCTAACAGATGGATTCTTTTCTGTCATTGAGTGAAAGCACTGCAGATGAAGGAGTCTATATTCTTTCTCCCTCTTCCTAAGTGCAAAATCCAACCCAGGAATTGCCAGTGGAGCTTCTTCTCTTGTAGGTGCTGTGGACTGTTGTCTCTATTAAGACCCTCTACCCTCATTGCTGGTCTTAAAGCAGCCTCACAACAAATGAGACAGGAACAGTTTACTAACTGAAAATAAGGTATAATACAATAGTAATAGTAAGTTATAATGATGATTATAATAAAAAAGAAACGAAAAGTGATGTTGTTCACAAGCTACTGACTGATGCCAGACCCTACTTCCCAAACCCAGATCAGCCTGCCTCTCCAGGTAACTCCTCAGTTTACACACTGGGCCTGACATCCTGTGGTGTGGAATGTCCCTTTGGGGACTTCGGGCCACCTGTCCCAGCTGTGCTCCCTCCCAGTTTCTTTTGTGTATATCCTCAGTGGCAGAGCATGAGACAAGGAAAAATAAGTCCTTGAACCAGGATAAACACAGCTTAGCAAAACCCAAAACATCAGTGTGTTATCAACATCATCCTCATTCCAAATCCAAAACACAGCATTTTAGCAGCTGCTGAAAGGAAATTAACTCTACACTAGTTGAGACCAGGACATAAGGCAAGGTCAGATTTGCTTTTTCTGTATAAACAAATATCTGTAATAAGCATCATAAATGGGTTTTCATTTTATGAATTCTGAGTTTACACCAGTTGTCATCATTTTGACAGACAATTTTTTCAGGTGAGTTTAATGTGGACAAATAATGTCACATCAAAAATGTCCTGGGACAAGTTTCTTCCAAGAGACTGGTTAGCTGTTAGAGCCAAGCATAAAATGAAAAAATTGAAACAGCTTTCAGTTAGGAAATGGAAATTGATTGAAGGCTTGAGTTGCTGAAGTTAGCTACAAAGCATGTACTGGGAAAATTAGGGACTCCTTGTGTCTGTCTAGATAAGTTTTGCTACTCTGATAAAGTTAAAAAATTAGCCTGGCTTACTGTTTGTCTTGTAGAAATGAGTAACAGGTCTGACATATTACAACTGCCTGGGAAAGGAATTATTCCTCCCCTTGCTGGCTCCTCTGGCTGGAGTGATGAAAGATGATTCTGGTATATGCCAGAAAACACTGTATTTTTACTGAAGGAAACCTAAACCATAAGCACAATCAGTTTTCTCCAGAGAAACTATCAAATTATTCTAACTTTAATCTTTGAAAAGTTTCCAGATTTTATCTACTAACTGTTCAAATTATCCTTCTTACTTAATAGTCCTACTTACCAAGGTTAAAAAAAAAAAAACTAAGAAAACAATCGAGTTTATTTGAATTTCTGTGATCTATTACTATTTCTCGGCTGATGTTTCATTTAAATTCCAATCTCATTTCTCTTTCCTCTTTGTCTTTAATTGGTATAAAAGAGAGGAAAATAAATTCACAATAAACTGTTTTACATCCTTTAGTGTCCATAGTTTTACTAGATAAACACATCCTTTCACAACAATAGAAATCATTACATGGGGTAATGTATAACATAGATAACATATATAAATATTGTGATTTAGTTATAACACTCATATTCTTTTCAATGTCAGTTGATATACAAATGGGGTATTCTGTTTCTTAGCTTCCTGCCTACATTTTGTTCATGTTGCAGACTTCAGGGTTGTTGGCATAACACCTATAGCTAAAATGACTTCATGTTTCATTCTCCGATTTTGCTGGTTTTAGAAAGTAGAAAAAAAGAAATTCATCCAGTGTTGTGCAAGCAAAATAGTTAATGTTTCATAGGCCTCTACCAGTCTCCCTACTTAAGACACATTTGCAGCTAAGGGTCTTGCCAGTCAGCAGGATTTATTTACAAAGGAGTGGAGTATTCATAAAATTAGTAGATAATTTGTAAACTGATGTACTGCATAGACCCTACTTATCTGAAGGATTTAAATCTCAGTTATTACCTACCATATCCTGCTTATCTGACACAGTTTTGACAAAGAAGGAGCTGTAAAACCTGCCTGTCAGGTGTTATCAGCGCTGTGTCTTTCTCCTTTGGACAGAGTTCTTACCAGCAATGGTCACTCTGCCATTCTACATTCTCTCCTATAGCTGTAGTGATAAAATGCTTCTGTTCTCATCTGATCTGAATCGTATTCCAGTTTTTTCTGCAACAGAGACCAAAACCACCTGGAAACAGGAAAACAGTATCTGCTCCTCTCAGCTCACAGGGCCCCCAAAGCCGCCATGACTTCAAATTCTACTGTTTTTGCATCCCCTTTTCTGAGTTGTTCTTCTTTCTTGCAGCCTAAAGTATTCTTTTGATTTTTGGTAAGAATTCACTTGATGTGAATTTTTTTACATAGTTTACAGAGTACTTGAGGCAAGGGAAGAGTGATCCTTGACATTACATACTTCTTTGACCTTTACTTCATTTGTTTGCATTTTTTGCTTTTCTTTGTGGTCATGTTGCACATATAGCAATTTATAAATATACAATAAAATTGGAGGATGGCTTTTATAATGTAATGCATCCAAAAGTCTACTTTTCTTGATGGCATGAGGCAACTTGTATTGAAAATCTCATGGAAATTAAGATTCTGGGAACATACAAATAGAAAGAGGCCTGTAATAGTAAATTCCCTGTAGCACACTGTACTCACTTATAAATGGAACAGCCTTAACCTCTGAAATGCAATCTGCTCCCACTCCATCCTGTCTGAGCAAGGACGATGGCTATGAGATATGGTAGGTAATCTTGTCTGACTATATAGATCATATTGCACTGTCGGTCTCTAGGCAGATTTTAGAAGCCTTCTGGGACATTCTGAATATCTCAAAACCTCTATGCAAACTGAATAAACAAAACACAATAATGTTTCAAAATTCAAAGCAAGGAACAGCCATTTTTATTTTGAAATAAAATTGATTCGCCCATTTGCACACAAACTGTCATATCCACCTATTTGGAAGCTGCTAAATATGTATTCCCACTTAGTCTAGAGAGAATTACCTGAGGTAAGACAGAGGCAAAGAGACAGCCTTTGGTGGCCTCCTCACGTATCCAGCTCCCACTTAGTCTAGAGAGAATTACCTGAGGTAAGACAGAGGGGAAGAGACTTTGGTGGCCTCCTCACGTATCCAGAATTGTCACTGCCTGGGTGTCCTGCGAAGCTGCAAGTGGATGAGAGCTTGATGAAGTTCTAGTGTGAGTGCCACCAGCAGCTGTCGGTCTCACAGCCATTTTGTTGGCTCTACACTGTAGCTTTTCAGGGAGGCATGAGTTCTTGCCTGGAAGTGTCTGCCCTGGCCATAGAGACCTGGTGGGGCTTTGGAACACACAGAAGAGGCCTCGGTGGCTGGCATGAAACACTGCTAAGAGGTATGAAACACTGCTAAGGAGCTAAGAGCTAGAGGGGTGGTGTTGGCGGTGGCACTACAGTAACGCCAGACACTTGTTCTTGGGCCACAGTACTCCTGGAGAGAGCCCTGGGTGAGGATGGCCCATTGTGATGTTACCTAGTGCTAGATAGTGTTGTCTCCAAGGTAACTGATGTCACCAAGGGATGTGCTGATGTTACCAGATGATAAATTTTCTACACCCAGTGAGCTAACACAATGCTTATTCTTCAAAATCCACTGGCCTGTGGAACTGCACAATGCCCATTGTGTAAGAAGGAGAACTGGAAGTCCACCAGCCCCAGTGTTCTGCCAGTTTCACCTGGTGTCAGTCAGGACTGGGGTCACCCACCAGTAAGGATCACCAAAGAGACCCCTAAGACAGAAGAATGCATGCATAAAGGGTAGGAAAAATGTGTTCATGATTTTGGGGAAATTATTGTCACATTTATGCTTATTCTGGAAAAATCAATATGAATATGTATGTAAAATACAGTATATAAACAGAGACTTTCCTGTGCTCAGCATGCACAGTGTTTGCAGAAGATATCCCCTTGTGCATCCAGCCAAGCAAAGAACATCTGCTTCTTAATGAATACTGGTGTTAAGGAGTTGGGGTGTTTTTACTGAACTTTTTGCAACACTGAGATGTCCCTGAGTGACAGACTGTGATGCTGGCTACTGACTTCCCCAAGTGGTGGATTGTGATCTTACTGTTTTATCTGAGCACCGAGTCTCACTCACTCAACTCATGCCTGCGCTCCAGCTGAGTCAAATGTTGAGAGTTGGAGTGTTGAGTGAGGCTTTTTGTGCCAGTGTTGTTTGAGGGGAGTTTTTTTATTGCTGGTCTTAGTGTCCCACCTCAGATCCATCAGAGGAACTTCCTCAGCCTTGACAGGTTCAGGTAGCTGAGGCACCCAGGAATGCTCTCAGCAGCAGAGGTGAACTGGAAGGGGAAATAACCTTGCAGAGCTGGAAATTATTTCTTGAGGGACCTGGGTACTTACACCCTTCCCCAGGGCAGATGGTGATTGCTGCACCTCTTCCCTTTCTAGTGTGACACCACTGCTGCAGCACTCAATAGCTCCTAGCATCTCACGGCTCCCACCATCCCACTGCAGTACAGAGCATGACCGTGGAGCTGGACAACTGCTGTCCCACAGCTGGACAGCTGGGACAATGCTGCCTATCCATGCAGCAGGCTGAGAGCAAGCCCAAGTGCCTCCTCTGCAAGACAGAGATCCTCTCCATTTTGTGCTCAGTGCAGGTGGGCCATGACTTTGAGGAACTTGCTGTCACACCATGTGCAGTGTCATCAGTTGTTGGCCACCAGGCAGGAGGACCTCATGGCCAT
The DNA here is from genome assembly GCF_014805655.1 of Passer montanus. Lineage (NCBI taxonomy): Eukaryota > Metazoa > Chordata > Aves > Passeriformes > Passeridae > Passer > Passer montanus. The sequence goes on along the minus strand of NW_024372147.1, from coordinate 5,922,112 downwards.
CCAGCTGCCCACAGACCTGCAGCAGAGCAGCCTGTGGAGTACCACCTGCCTCAGGTCTCCTACAGGTGGCTTCCACCTGCATACCTGGGCATTTCTTTTCCTCCTTCCCTCCAGTCCTTTCTTCTCTGGGTACATCAGAAACTGAGACTGACTTTTGAGAGTCAACACTTGCACGTGGTGGAGGACTTTGTAATGCTCACCCTGTGCTGCTTTGGGCTGAGCATAGATTCCTTGATCCAGCATGAGGTTCAGCCTCAAAAACCACATGGCAAGGTTTGTAGGGAACCCCACTAATGTTGCTGTGCAGCAGTGCAGCAGGGAGACCCACCATCTGCTGCACCTGGAGGGCAGCCATGCTGCTGAGGAGCAGCAGGGCAGCCCCCTGATGCCCCTCATTCTGCTGCCTCACCAAGGGTGTCTCTCACACCTGGCCCAGGCCCTACAGCAGCCCTGCTGGAGCTGAAGAGGAGTGCTCAGCACCTCAGCCACTGTTCTTCATGGGTGTCAGCAGACCCCCAGTGCCCCCTTCCCACCTACAGTGAGAAGCTATTGCCCCATGAAGATCCAGGGCAGGCCATGCCAAGTCCCTTCAATTCCAGCTGGGATAAAGACCATTCACCTGGCAGGCCAGAAGCTCCCTAGGCTCTTTCCAGTCCTGCAAGAGTCCAACCCAGCAGAAGAATGTCCCAAACAATTATGAAAATGGAGCTGGGAGCTGGTCCAGCAACTGGAATGAACATTTGCCAGCCCACAAGTCAATCAGAAGGCTCTCAGTAGACTAAGAAGTGAATTAAATGGATGAAAACTACAGAATCTTAATATTAATGCTGCTGGCATTGCTATCCTCATCTGTGCATTCTTTCCCTTTTCCTGGGGCATGGCCTCTGCTTCCTCATGTGTTGCTGGCCTCTATGGATGAGTAGCATGGGAGAAGGGTTGAGGAGATGCAGCTCCTGAACAGGAGGAGTGGCATGTTAATGCTGCTAGGTCCTTCTGCATTTGCCAGGTACGATTTTATTGCTGCCCCAAAGGCAAATGCTCCCCAGCTTCAGACCTGAGTCTCTACAACAGACCCAAGGCAGACACTCCCAGACAGAGGTCTTCAGGACCAGCCTGTGTTCCAGTGTTTATCACTCCAGGCCTGTCCTTATCTTCACCACACCCTCTGCCTTCCTGGGGTTCTGCTCTCTTACCAGCCTGCATTGCTTGGTGCAAGCTTGCTATAGCTGATGCCTTGTGAAGGCTGACCTAGAACAGACTAGACAGAGATAAAGAACAAAGTAGGTATTTATTAAGAGGCCTCAACAGATCCACCTTCCGCAGCACAACTCAAAATGACCACAAAATGGATGACAGGTCTCAGGGTCTCACACTTCTATAAGTTTTGGTCCATTAGCATATTGGAGCTAATTGTCCAATTACAGCTTTAGCCTATGAAGTCCCATCCTTCTTGTTTTCTCTCTTCGATCCACCATTGTTTATGCTCTTGGGTCTGAGATCTGGATCATTTGTCCTTGGTCCCCAGTTAGAGAAGTAATTGTTTTGGCTACCTGCTCTGTGAAGAGAGCTTACTATCCACTAATATGAAGGCTAGACTTACACACTAAAGCAGAACAGAATCTGAAAAATATAAAGGTTGAAACCTGAGGCACCATAGCAGCAAACAGATCCCTCCTACACAGAGTCATAACTTCTCTCTGCATCCTCCCCAGGGTCATACTCTGCCAGGCCAGGAGCCCAAAAAGCTCAGTGAGGGGGAAGCACAAAGTCCTGCCCCTGAGGACAGGCTCCCCAGGCACCTGCACTCTCAGCCATCCAGCAGGACACCCAGCTTTGCAGACAAAGCCCTGGAGGTCATGCCAGGCACCAAGTTGGTCACAAGCCAGCAATGTGCCCTTGCCACTAATGGTGTTCTGGACTGCTTTAGCAGTTTTGCCAGCAGGACGAAGAAGCTGATCCTTTACCTGGAGCACTGAGTTCAGTTCTGAGCTCCCCAGTACAAGAGAGCTGCACGTGCTGGACAGAGTCCAGCAAAGTGCCATGAAGATCATCAGGGGACTGAAGCATCTCTCCTTGGAGGATAGGCTGAGCAAGCTGGGATGGTTCAGCCTGGAGAATAGAAGGTCCGGGGAGGATCTGATCAATTTGCAAAAAGGCCTGAACCTAGAAGATCCTGAAAATGATGCTACAAAGAAGACAGAGCCAGGCTTTTCCTAGCAGTGTCTTGTGACAGGAGAAAGAATAATAAAGAGCAGATTGGACATGATTCTGGATAAGTGTCTCTAGCTGTCTCTGCTGAACCAGCAAACAAGATGACATCCAGAGATCCCTTTCAAGCTCAACCGTTGCATGATTCTGTAAAAAAAAATAAGTTATGTAAAGAATCTAGTCTAATAATTTCATTTTGGAGATATTAAATAGGAAAGTAAGGAAGGTAGTACAATTCTGCTTTACTTATGTTTGTTAGTCATCTGCAGGACACATACTGGAATGTATGATACAGGTCCAGTTTCTGCTACTAGGCAAATGACTGAAATCTAGGACTGCTAGGAAAGGCTCATAGCCATTATGTTACAAAATAAATGCTTTATTTTCTTCTGCTGATTATTCTTCAGCTGAAACTCTTCTGTCTTCTTGACCTTACTTTTTACTTCCCAGTCTTGTCCTTGTTTTCAATGATAAAAACCACCACTTTTAAAATAATTTTTTCACAAAGAAACCAAAACAGTAACAAAATCACAAAACACAACTATTATTAGAAAGAAGCCAAATCTTGCCTCTGCTTGACCCTTCCTCCAAGCTATTTTCTTCATGTTCTTATTCTCTAACAGATGAGTAATGTTTTCAGCCTATCTGTTCCATGGTAATCTTCTTCCCTTTACAGTGTCTTTAATCTTTTTCTCCAGTCAGGACAATAATCCAATTTTTCCATAAAGTGACAGGATACTCTATGGCCAGCTCAAAATTATGTCTTCCAAACTGAGTAAACAAAATAAAATATGTATGTAGTATGTGAATGAAACAAAGTCCATAATGCATTATTTAATTAGATTAGAATGCATTAACTAATGCATTCTAATCTAATTAAATAATGTGAGCTAAAAAAAAAAAAATCATAATAAAAAAAATAAAAACAGAGAAAAAAAAAAAGAAATGGCCTGTACATTTTCTAATAACTGAATGCCATAATTATGTCTCAGGAAATATTCATACATATATAAAAGATAGGTCTTATAAAAATTTTAAAATGCACAAACAGGAATTAGGCAATCTACATGTATTCAACAACCTTTTAGAAAGCTTTTTTTAGCTTGTACTTTTGAGTTTCAAAAATTAGGAGGTTGTCCACATGATTTAAAATCTCAGGCAGCAGTGTGTATGTTTTCATTAATGTAACCTTATCTACTTCCTCAATCAAGTACACTACGAGTGCCACATAATATAGTGTCCTTTTTCAGCATTTACATTGTATAACAAGAATGTCCTCTGATATTTGTATGACTAAACTTAAAAAATGTGTTAATCATAAAAGGCTTTTGTTCCTGTTGCATAGACTACATGACAATGTCAGATAAATATTACAGACGTCTTTGCTGTGTACTGTATATACGATACTTAGGAGCATGTGGAAACATCACTAAGCTGCTTTTATTGCACTGTAACAGTAATTTCAACAGATTAGTCCTTTCCCTCAGTCCTATGTCTTGCTGCTTATCATCCTTTTAAGCATGTAAACCAGCAGTGCATAACTGACTTCTTAATCTTTTAACAATTAACTCTCAATACAGACAGCAAACACACTTTGTTCCAAAATACAGTGTCCGATTCCCTTTCACTCACATGCCTCAAGACAGCTGCAAAGCAAGGAGCTACAGGTCTGGGGACCTGTGATAGCCAGGGCAGAGAAAGGAGCCTTTACCCGTATGTCTAGGTACTCAGTCACCAGTGATACACTCTAGGCGAGAGCTACAAGAGAACACCTGCTCTGACAAGACAAACATTTTCAGACAGCCCATGCAACCTTCCTACAAGTGATACACAGGAGCAGAAATTTTCTAATTGCATACAGGACGTTAATCAGCATACACAGAAATAAAAGGTTGGTAAGCAAATGCTTTCCTTTATCATTCAGATGGTGAAAAAAAAACTGGGTATAAAAACAGCTGAATTATAATGTTGGCCTTTCTTTTATAGATGATTCCTTATTTTACATAAAACAATGTCTACTGTATGCATCAGAAATCAATTTAGAGACATCTTTTTTTTGCTTGCATTAAAATTTTCTGAAGCTCTGCTTCAATCAGAGAAACATCTCAGTCTATTCTTACTAATTATATGGCGAGCTTCAAAACTCAGATTTTGCTGCCTATTGTTTAGATTGCTTTTAGCAAAGGTAGCATGTTGTTTCACTGAAAAAGCTGACAGATTACTTGGAAGACAGAAATTCTTACCATAATTCTTGGTAAATATTTGGGCTCCCTTTAGTGAAAAACCTTCCCTGTTTGTCATTATACATGTGGTTGCCAGAAAAGAATGAAAAATAGTCCACTGTATTTTGATGACCACTGACTATTTCCTTTTGAATTTTAATTCATTTTCTAAAGAGATAGTTAAGATAATAGATACTTAAAAATATCAGTTCTCATTAAAAAGAAATGTTTTCAATCCTTGCAATTGCAGAGGAACAGCTGAAAAAAAAAAGACTGACAAAGCAGAGAAAGTAAACAAAACCCTGCTTTTCCCTGCTTTCTGACTCTATGGAACAAAAAAGCCATGACAAATTAAACTTAGTGAGTTTAGTGACCAATTAAGTAATTAATTCAATTGAAATTTTGTGTTTGCAAATGTCAAAGCAGAGGTTATATGACAATTGCTCGAAACACTAAGTATTTTAAAATATATGTCTACCTTGCAAAGCTCATATGAAAGAAAGTCTTGCAAGCACTTTTAAGGTCATTGTAATATTAACTATGAAGGCAGTTACAGAAAGTCTCTGTTTTTCAGAAACAGGTATTTGAGAGACATCTCATATTCCTTAGAGAGCTAGGATATGAAGGCATAGAGGCCAACACATAGGGCTGTTTACATTCCCCTGGGACTGGAGAACATGTCTGGACAGTCTTGCTGGATCTTTAAATGACTGAATGATTTTTGTGCTGCTGCTCTCTCCAGTACATTCCTTGCCTCCCAGAGTTACCCTTCTTGTGCAAGCAAAGCTGCAGACATGTTGTAGCCTGTGTCTCAGGTGGCAATTCTGTTGTCCTGTTTTCCTTTTCTCTAGCAGAATAATGCCAGATCAGAACCAGGAAAAGAAAAAGGGAGTTTCAACTGAGAAAAGCTAGCAGTCATTTTCCATTGGATTACTACTTCTTTGGAATAGAAAGCTCTCAACAGATTAAGACTAAGGACTGGAATAACCAGACTGCAGATTAATTAAAATCAGGCTAAAGGAATTACTCGCTTGTTTTAAGATAATTGTTCAGATGCACTTTCCAAGACTGCAGAGTAAATTTACCAAAGACAACATGAGAAAATATCCTAGAGCATCCAAGGCTGGATGGAGCTCTGAGCAGCCTGGTCCAGTGCAAGGTGGTCCATGGCAGGGAGGCTGGAATTAGGCCATGTGTAAAGTCCCTTCCAACAAAAACCATTCTATGATTCTATAATTCTTTACAGACTTCTTGGACTAAGTTTATTTCTGACCATGCTGAGATAAAAATCTTGATACACGTGCAAAAAAATTCCACTTCTTAGAAAATTGGTGAAAATAATGCAAACAAGAGATAACACAATCAGATTTCATACTTTGACAGACAGCCTCTAAAAAACCCAAATGCAGCCAAACAAACAAACTATGTGAGAACTTGAAAGTAACTTAGTAGCTGATATTGTGAGAAGGATACAAAGGATTTGGTTAGACTGGAAATTAAGCATGCATTTAATAACTCCTTGGAAACAACTGGTTTGTTACAGCAAAATCAAGACTTACTTGTCATAGCACATGATTTTTTTTTTTCTCAAAGTGTTTTGAATTTGTCAGAATTTGAGAAAACATTTCTTTGTTCTGAGCAGCCCCTTCATTTGGAATGTAATTTAACCTCCTGTGCATACACTTTTGTGAATGCTTTGGAGAAACCTTACAAGCAATAATCAAAAACAAGCTAGGTTGTATTGCCAGAATACTGCAGACAAAAGCAAGCATGAGGCTTTTCATTCCAGGCATACAGCAGGTGACAACAGTATGATTTCTGCACTGCAGATGGGTGTAGGACTGTAGTCTCTCTGAGAGAGACGCATGCTCTTTTACAATAGTCACTTTTTCATAAAATTCACTCCTTCTCTCAATGTTCTATATTTTCCCTTTAATTTTCTTTGTTTTCTGCTCCATAAATAGTATTTTTCTCAAACAATTCTAAAACAAGAATTTATGGGCCTTGCCAATCACATTCAAGTGTGAAAACTAATCCTGACACAGCTTTGAGGACTAATTTTTTTTCCCTGTAGCCTGCTTATTTTTCCCTCTATTTATTTTTTTTTTTTTTAGTTTGAATTCTTACTTATACACCATGGCTATTTTTGGCAATAGAAGTAATATAAGAATGCTAAAAGAAAGCTAGGGATGAAACCTAGTCTAAGTCATCATCCCTTTTATTTATTTTCTCTTAAGATTGTCTGTTTATTGGTTCAGTTTATGAAGCCTGCCAGTTTGACTTTGCCTGGAGCTAAATTTAGTGGTTGATTAATTTCAGTGAATCTTGCATGCTGGCAAAGAAAGCTGAGTAAAAATTTCCAAATCATAGGCAAGACATGACACTCAGGAGGTCTTCTGTTTGTGCCCTTGGCCATTAAACAGTAACATCCTGAGAAAGGCAGAAAGGCAATAAAGGAGCCATATGAGCTAAAACACAGGGTCTTTTAATGGAGTATCTATTGTAAGACTAAACTTGCAGCTATTTCAATTGTTTCTTAACATAGAAAGATAAGACATTTGGCCAGATAGGTAACACAGTGTAATCAAGAATTGACAGATTGCAAGGTAACTAAGAATGTCTCTTACAAATTGAAGACTTCGGAAATTGATGGGTTTAGAATTTTTGCTTAAAACATCAAAACATTGTGCCTCACATGCTTTAACTTCATTTGTATGTTTATGTGCCATTAATGCCAGGATGCTTTCATTTTTAAGTTGCTCTTTTACCAATACATTTCATATGCCTTATGGTTCATACAAGATCTTGCTTTCTGCAAGAATTCCCCTGAATTTTACAACTATATTCATTGAATATTGTTTAAAATGTAAAAAAAGCTTGAGGAATATGACAAAAGTCCAGCTTGTCAGTAAGATATTTTTAAACTACAGAATGGAGGTCACCCCATAAAGAAAAGCATCTCAGTCTGCTGAAGTGTTCCTGAATCCTAGATTGTCACATAAGACTTTTCAAATATTTGTAGTAATCATGGCTGAAACTTTTAAAAGGAGACTGGCCAACACTACCTATATTATGTTCTAAGGATCTTGCATGATCTTCACAAGTTGTCCCCTATGACTCTTTGAAAATATGACAATTAATTTTTGCATAAAATACTTTACAGAAATAAATAATTGTTATGCTATAAAGGTTGTTTTCCAAACCTCAGTTTGTGTTTGTGCACAATTTTCTTTGAGACTGCAGGATGCTATTGTAGATAATGTAAATGATATAAATATTGCAAAATTATTATTCACCATTTATTGCAAATGCCAGAAAATCCTATGGTGAAAACTGAATACTTCAGAAGTATGCAGAAGTTCCACAGTATGCTGCCTGCACTTTGTGTATGTTCAGTCTGTTGATCAGACTGTTCAAACTTTTGGTCTCAAATGGTCTCAGATTCTATCAGACCAGAAAATACAACTTAGGCAGCAAAAAACAACATTTGGTGCATCTTACAGGTGTATTGTATGAAACATGCTTTCATATTATATATATGATAGTATATGCCTGCCCTCTTGGTTTTCACCTTTTTTTTAGGATTTTTCACAGGACAGTAAAAAATCTAGACATAGTTTTTATTGCGAGTTAAAGATCCTGCACAATCCTTTATTTACTCTTAACTCCCTTTTTCTTGTTTGTACTCTTGGGGGTCTTTTTATTCTAGTAAATGCCAATAAGGTATTTTTGACAGTTCTCAGATTAACTGCTGGAATTGTAATTATCTTGTTAACTTCCATCCTATGTCTTAAAACTCAGTGTCAATTATTATAATGTATGTATTTTATATTTTTTTTAGGTCACTAAATCCATTATTGCCCTGCTCCAAGCATGCTGTGCACGTGGATTTCAGCAGTTGCCGGAGGAATAGTGGTGCTGTGTGTCTCCCTGAAGATCTTTCTCCCCTATTTCTGGGCAGACCTGATCTATTTCTTGAGATGGAAGAGGTCAAAGGCAACAGTAAAAAAGTGGGCAAAAAATGGAATTCTCTCCATAACTGACCTTTTCCGGCAGACAGTGGAAAAAAATCCCCACAAGCCATTCCTTATCTATGAAGGGACGGTGTACACTTACCAGGATGTGGACAGGAGGAGTAACAGGGTAGCACAGGCCTTCCTGCACTACAGGAATCTGAAAAAAGGTGACACTGTGGCCCTGCTGATGGGTAATGGACCTGACTTCATCCATGTCTGGTTCGGGCTAGCCAAGCTGGGCTTCATCGTGGCCTTTCTCAACATCAATATCCGCTCAAGATCTCTCCTGAACTGCATTAATACCTGCGCAGCAAAAGCACTGGTGATAGGAGAAGGTAAGTTCTGTGTTGCATTTCACTTACTGCTCACTTTCTTCCTGCTCTTAGCAAACATAGAGAATTAGAGCCCTTCAGAGCTGCAAGCTCTTTATGTATACACACACTTAAAAGGACGGAAGAAAAGGAGGGGAAAAAGTAAGGAAAGAGGTAGTGTTGTCTAAAAAGGCGAGAAAAAAGATAACGTTTACATTTCAAGGGTATAAGCATAAAATAAGCCCCATGGAATTAATTAGTAAAATAAAAAGCTTAAATCTGAAACTCTCCAAGTACTGGACAAGGTACCAGGAGCAATAATCATGCATCAGCAAGAAAACAGCCTTGGGAGATACTTTAGCATAATTTAATTTCTATTTCTCTTTATTAATTTATGTGGCTTTTATAAAACTTCACTGACTAGAGGAAGACATAGATTCCTTTTGTAGTTGTGAATTCCTTCAGCTCAAAATACCCACATAAAAAGTTATGTTACTTTGTAACTACTTTAAGTAGTGATCGCAAGGTAGCATTGCTTGGAGCAAAGATTACAGCACAACAAGCTGCAGTTTTGTCCCTGTTTATGACATATTATGCAATACTAGGCAACTTATTTAACTTTCTACTCTTGTTTTCCCATCTTTTATATAGGTTGGCAGTGCTACCATAATTCCATGTGAATATGTGAGGGTTTGGTATTTGGTATATGCACCAAGCTTCAGAACAACTGCGATGAAATTAAATCCTGTATACTAGCATCACTAAGTTCATGGTGTTTCATCAATTACAATTAAAGCCACATGAGAAATATAGATAAATTAAACATTAGGATGATTTTTTTCACTGTCCAGTAGGCAGGTTAGCCCTCCTATGGGTGCAGTAAGTTTATACAGTGGTACGATATATCACTTCAGCACTAGTAATCAGGTCTGCAGTTGTATTTATTTTAATAATTACATTGGGGTTTTGTTTGTTTGTTTGTTTGTTTGTTTGTTTGTTTTAACTTGGCAGATTGTTTGGAATCAATAGAGAAAGAATTTATTTTGACTCTTTCGGAAAATGATGTTGCTGTCTGGCTGATGAGCGCCAGTTCTCCTTTCCAGCATGTTCACACCCTACCAGACAAACTAGACAAGGTGCCTGATAATCCTGTTCCATCTCATCTTGGAGCTGTCACTGACACAAGAAACACAGCTCTGTATATCTTCACATCAGGAAGTACAGGTGAGGACAGGTACTAACAAAGTACAGCTGCGCCCCTGAAAATTAAGGCAGTATAAATTAAGCAAAAAGACACAAAAAGACTGAACTTGAATTTCCAAGTCAAGACAGGGAGGATTAATTATTTAGAAGCACAGTACACTTTAAGTCATTTTTGCCATAACTTAACAAGAGCGTAATTTCAGTTACTGAACTTCTACATTGATACTCCATGGCTGAAATTAATTTCTTGAATATAAAGCAAATAAAGTCAGTCTCTAAGAGTTGCATAGAAAAGGAAGAACAGTGGACCTTTGCTTTTGATTCTGAAATAGGAGTTATTTTTAGAGTGATAGAGTGGGGAAATCTGTCCACTAGTCAACCCAAACAACATCCTAGAAGTTATTTCTATTGCAAATAGAAGCTGAGTGACACAGTGGGTCTCCAGAAAGTTCTCCCATTCTCACAAGGAAAACCTGTATGCAGAATTGTTCTGTGAAAGGCATGGACTTTGTCCCCCAAGATGAAACAGACACGGCAGGGGGGTTGGTAGTACATTATCTTACACTATCATTATCCCTTCCAACCCTAACCACTCTATGACTCTAGGATTGAATAGTTTTACAGGGAGAAAGAAAGAGTGAAGGAGCTGAGAGACTAAGGAGATATACTCACAAAACAGCAAAGCATAGGATGAAGACTCAGAAGAAGAGAATTCTCCCTGTACCTTCCCCACATAATTCTACTTAGAGTAAAATTATTCTGTGTGCAGTATATTTATAGTCATCTGCTCTTTCCCATTGGCAGGTTTCCCAAAAGCTGCTATCATCACTCATCGCAGAACTCTGGCTGCCTCCTTAGCACTGACTCAGTGTGGTGCGGTTTCTCAGGATATTATGTATGTCACTCTTCCCTTGTACCACATCAGTGCTTCTCTTCTTGGCATCAGTGGATGCATTCAGTTAGGTAATATTTACCTTCTAGTGAAGTTTCATTAACTTGACAAGGCTATAACATGTTAGTGTTAGGTGAATAACTGCTTGGTAAATAAAATATTTTGTTTACAAAAAAATCTTTTGTAATTTTATCATTTTTATCACCTCTGCCATTTGCAGGCAATATCTAAGGTGTATGCATAGTTTTTGAAGCATAGAACAGACTCTAATTGTTGTATAAATCCAGCATAAAATGACTTGAGGTCTGTGTATTGTTAGCACCACTGCATATATTCTGTAGGTTTAACCTGAAATCATATTTCTACCCTATGCCAAAAGTCTGTAAAGGCATGCACACAGGCATCTGAGGCTTGATTTTTAGCGTCAGAAACTATAAATGCATTGTGAAATCCCAGCCTTCAGAATAAGATTGACTAAATGTGTTGTGGAGCTTTTTCAGTCTCTTATTTGAGTAAGAGCTACAGAGATAGATTCATCATATTAAGATGAAAAACAGGAAGAAGGACCAAATCTCCTCTTCTAAATTTGATAATGGGAGTTATTTGCAGAGAGATAGCAACCAGATATTTCCCAGGTATGTCCTTTTCTGTTGTTAGCCTTGCCCAGATGCTGGGTTTTGGCATGCTAAGTACATAACTGGAGTGTTTTAAAAGACATTTCAGTGTTTTGTTTATTCAGAAACAAGGCAGGCAGGCATGCTGGCTTACAATAACTGCTGGCAAGGCTGCTTCTGTCTAACAGAAACACAAACGGGATGGGAAAAGGAGTCTATGAAAAGGTTTGAGGCTATGAATTTTCTTGGAACAGAAAATGTAAATGTAGGATCACATCTTTCTTTGGTGTTTAGATAGAGATCTGGGAGTTGGATTTGAATGACAAAGCTTTGTGGAGGTTTCAAGATCAGGGAGGAACAAGCAAGCTGGGAAAAGTGGACTAGAAGGGATTCAAAATTTGGAAGGCCCTGGGAAGCCTCATACAGGACAAACAGGACTTGGGCAAAAAGGAATTTTTGAAAGGAGAGAAACAGAGAAATTCTTGACTGGCAACACGTAGGAAGGGATGGGGTGGCAGATATGAGAGGTGTAGAATGAAGTGGCTTTTAGAATGGAAAACTCTGAAAGAACATCAGGGTCACAGAAAAAAAAATAGCTTTGATTCTCAGTTGTCAAGGAACAGAAAAAGGGGAATGAAACAGAAAAAATAAAGACTCAGTCCATTTCTTTTCCACCACTTTTCACACAAATGAAGCTCACAGAGAAGCTGTGAGCTATCATTTCCCCCATTCCAAGATCTTATTTTTTCAGAGTTAAACTGGTTCATGATCTTGACAGAAACGAAATGTTTAGGCTGTGACCTATTCCTAACAATGGGAGATCATTAAATGCTTTGGTTTTGTTGCTTCTGTTACTCTAATTTTTTAGTTACTACCCAAAAAAGAAGCAAGGCTTAATTGTGCAAGTTTCATTTAACAGACAGATCCTGTTGGAAATCGCTTACAATTTATTTAATGAGCTGAATTTATCATTAACTGAGTTAAGAGAATGACAACTTGTTTTGTTTTGTTTTGTTACAATAGTGGTAGAAGAGAAGGGGTTTATTTTAAAGTTTGTTTTGAAATTTCTTATCTGTTTTCATCACATAGGAGCGACTTGTGTTTTGAAGAAGAAATTTTCTGCGAGACAGTTTTGGAATGACTGTAGGAAATACAATGTAACCATGTTTCTATATGTAGGAGAACTCTGCCGCTATCTCTGCAATCAGCCCTGTGTAAGTTCCATTTGCAAATGCAGCTTTAGATATAGTAAATCTGAAAGTCAGATAGATTCCCACATTTCTGAATAGTTTAGTATTTTCAACGTTTTATAGCTTTTTACAGTGCATACAGAATTTGGGTTTTGTGTTCCTTGTTATTACCAATAGCAATCAAGTTTACACCAGCAAATGAAGTGGTGACAAAGGAGCAAGCCTGGCAGGATAGGACACTTGTGACACTCACAGAAGTGCCTCTGCAAAGCCAGGCTTGTTGGCTTTTCGTCTGAGTGACCAGCAAGTCACAGGCCAGTCAGGAAAAGGTTTAAGCTGTAAAAGCTTAATCATACATGATCCCAAACAGGAGTCCAAACCAGATTGAATGATTAAACAATTTCAGTGCTCTGTTCCAAAGTAATTCTTTATCTAGAGAGGCCTATTATGTTCAGCATTTCATGGATGATAGTTATTTTTTAACTTTGAAATTGATGAATGAGTTTTTATTATTTTAAATCTTTTTCTTAGAGGTCTTCAAAGGCACATTCTCTTCCATGCCTGTATATATGATGATGGATATATCTGTATGGAGCCAAAGTACTAACAGTGTGGTGCAAAATCTTGATCCCCCTTGAGATAACAGTCCTAAAGCACATGACAACTAAATCATGATCAGGTTTGGAACAAAGTAAAATGTCACCAAACAGTGACAAGTAAGTCTGAAAATACTTACTAAGTTGGAACTCTCATTTCTCCATGACAGCTTGGTTAATTTTTTGGGAAAGCTTGGGTAATTTTTTTTAATTTTATGCTTGGGAGTTAGGATATTACTGAAGGGAGGTGACAGGAAGTATTCCTACTTACCTCAAAAAACCTCATGTACAAGCACAAAGTTCAAATGATCTCCAGTGGTACGGGTCAGAGATTGATGCAAGGACTAGGAACAAAGAAATATCTGAAAGAATTCTCCAGCTGGTTTGAACAGAATCTTATTATTAGGTGGTCTGGACTAGGAGAGGGATCAAAGACAAAAAGTACTAAAGGGTACAAGACAGGATAGCTGTTGGCCAGAACTCAAGCCTGTACAAACGAGCCTGAAACAACGCAAGCCTGGCCAACAGCTACTACTGTATCAGTAGTCCATGGATCAAGAAACCAGAAAGGAATAATTAGCTAGGCCAAACCAGTTGTGTAAAGGTTTCTCCTGCAAAGGAAAAAGCAATGAGAACTATCTTTTCTTGACTCAACAAACAAAAATTTAACAGAGAAGAAATAGATACTTAACTGGCAACTGGTAAGAGGGAAAAACAGATGGCCTGGATAAGTTGAGGAAGGTGAAGTTGCTAACAGAAGTGGATCAGGTACATCAGGAGCTCTGTCAAGATCATATCTTACTAGACTATGACCACATATAACATATAACCAGATGTTATATACATATATAACATGTAACCTCTACTGTACTACCCTGGTCCATCTACACTGAAAGAAACCCGTGCAGGGTAATAGGTCTGGTGTGGCTCAGGACTAGGACTGAACATGAGGGACCTGTTGGAGTATGCTCCACATCATACACAGGAGTCTGTCCTTCCCTCCTTTCACTGAGCATGCCCAGGTCTCACAATTTGAGAAAGAACATGGATTTGGAAACTAGGAGGCACTTGGGCATTTCTTCATGTGGACAAAAACTCTGTGACTAATTACAGCTACTGCAAGATAACCAGCCTCATGTACCTATCAGAAGTAAATATTAAGCCCATAGAAGGTAACAAAATACTGAGAAAACATGTTTTTAAAGGGAACCATGTAACTTTTAAATAAAGACATTTAAAATTAAAGGTAGTTCAGGGAAATGCTGTAGATTGTTGAACCAGGCATGAACCAAGGTAAGAATAACAGTTTGTCCTACTGCTTGTAATCTCTCAAACTCTTAAGTTTTACTTCAAGTCCTACAGTACCACAAACTACCTTGGGGAAAAAATCAAAACCCATAATTTCTTCCTGAAGACAAAGTGCTGAAGAAGGGACAATATTACGCATGAAGGAAGTCTCCCAGTCAGCCTCCCAGCTGGTTTAAAATTGAGTTGGATTGCATACATATGATCAAAACAGTTATTCCTTCAGAGTTACCATTAAAATTGCAAAAGAAAACACATCTGATTAGGCAGAAGCAAGGGATATCAAACTCTGGTTTGACTCCTGTGTTTAAGAGTGAGGTTTAGTCTGCATTACAGTTGATTCTGTCATAGCAAATAATTAATCTGCCATAAAATGCAGTTCTAGATCAAGTGAAGTTGTCTGCTAATACATAGATCACAAAACAATATGTGAATGTTTTTGAAAGTCAAAAGTTTGAAACTCTGCTAAAATATTTCAGTGTTATTACAAGGCAAAGCTCTGTCTTTAAACCACCTTAATAGTATTTAGAAATCAAACATAATTTTGCAGTTTTAAAGATCAGAATGACACTGCAACAAAACCAAAGGCATTTATTTGATTTGAAGAAACTATTCCTGTTTACCTGAAATAAGTTTAATTTCTGCTGACATTTAGCCATAACAGTAACTTCATTAGTCAATCCCAAATACACCTCCCAAAAAGTGAGGGCTTCTGAGAGTGTTGACCACAGTCCTACAGACAGGGGGCTGAGCAGTCTGCCTCTATGGAGAAAGCACTTAAGTAAGTAAACTTTTTAATAGTGTACCACAATAATTACATCACTAACATGTAACAATAACACATTAGCCACTACATTTTGACTGCAGATTTTATTATAATCTTTTGATTAATCTGGATTTAAGACTAAAATTGAACCTAATAATACGAGGTATTTTAAGCAGCTTAGAGTTATTCTGCTGCTTTTTCAGGTTCCATAAGGAACATGGCAGATGTGCAAAATTTTCTACCAATTATTATTACAAAAAGAATCAGCCTTTGTGTATCACAAGTGTTTTCTAAGGCACAATTTTGTTGATACAGGAAAATTTCTCTTTTTGATGGGAAAGGAACTTCTATTCTATGGGAAATGGCACTTCCTTAAAACTTATTTATTTACAGCTAAAATCTTTTTAACTTTGTAATATACATCCTCATTAGAGAGTTCATAAGTGAAAATTCAAATAATTACAGAAATAAAGTTTTCACCTTGCAAAACCCCTCAACCTCAGACCAAGATTTCTTATGCTTTTCTGGTTTATTTTTAAAAACAACAACAACAAAACCATTCTGTGAAGTATTTTAGTCAAGGTGGCAGTTCACAAATGAAAATTGTTCTGTTAGAAAGTATCAGGTCAATTTTAGGTATTTTTCCCAGCTGCAGAGTGTTTATTTTTGTCTGTTCACAGAAGGAAGAGGACAGAGTTCATGAAGTGCGCATTGCGCTTGGAAATGGCATTAGACCTTCTGTATGGAAAGAATTTCTAATGAGGTTTGGCCCAGTTAAAATATTTGAATTCTATGGGTCCACAGAAGGAAGTCTTGGTTTCCTGAACTACACTAATAAAATAGGAGCTGTGGGCCGTGCTGGCATCTTCTCAAAGGTAAGGGTAAGGGTTATCAAATCAACCAACTAATCAACCAATTAACAGTACAATCATTTTAAAAAATTAAAAGGCATGGGAAAGGCAGAAATTATAAAGAACAGGAAGGAAGAAAATGCTTCCTTCTTTCCAGATTCAATAATAATCATTGGTTTATGAAAACAGAAGCCTTATTCTTAGCTGCTTCCTTGCTTCCTATTCTCTACCTATATTTTGAGCCACAGTAAATATACACAATGAGTACACAGAAGGTTGTGTACCCAACTTTTCCCCCAGAATATATTAAAAAAACCAGACTAGCTGTGTAGAAGTGACTACTTACAAGACGGAGCAATGACAATTTTTGTTAAAGTTTACTTATCGTCCTGAAAACCCGCATATAATAAATGATGAGGCCAGAAACTAGTTTTGATTTCACTTCTGGTATGAATCAGCAGATAGATATTCCAAAGCAAACTTACACAATTTTGTTTTTTTGCTGCATCTTATTTCTCTGAAATAAGATTAGCAAAACAAAAAAAATGCAAAAGTCTCAGCAAATGGAGCAGAAAAATATTAATCTCAAAGTATCTAAGCTATAAATTTACATATACAAACACTGTTGAAAGTCTCCATATTTCTACCATTAAAATGCCCTGACAATCTGCAATGCTTTTCCAATTTGTACAGTTTCTGTGAATCATGGACTATTATACTACAATTATGTACTATTTAAACAATATTAAAGATTCAGATCAGTTAAGATCAAGACCAGATTAATGACTTCCAAATGATTTCTGCTTTATATCTGAGATGCCAAAAACACCTTGGCATGACAATGATAACAACTGTGCAAGACTTTCAATCTTCTAGCAATCTTAACCACATGCATGGAGGACTGAGGCAGGAAAGATTAATTAACTCATTAAGCTGAAAGTTTCCACTTGCATCTGTCTGGTATAATTTTTGAGATGTCTATAAATTTATTTTGGGTTTTTTTGGTCAGAGAATCATCTTGATTTGCATTCCAGCAATATTAGAAATGGATGGCAGTTTTAAAGCAAAACTGACAATTTGATCAAATGCACTTTATCAAATTATTTGAATCTGACCCTACTCTTAGACAAGAGGGTTCTTTTTATCAATAAAGGAGATTAACACTTACCTGTATATGTATACTTAGCATTGCTTATCATGATATAAACACTTTCTGACAATTGCATCTTAGAATACTGTCAGTTTATTTCAGGCTGTCTCAAGTGTCCAAAAGTCAACAGGGACTATGCATTAATTCAAAGCAATTTTTATCAAAGCTAGAAAATTTGTAAGAAAGAGGTGACAAAAAGTATGCACATATGTTTTTTGGTTGTTTTGTTTTGTTTTGTTTTTTTTTTTAGTTTCTACATTCTTTTGAGTTGTTGAAATATGATGTATGGAAACAAGAACTTATAAAAGATGAAAATGGCAGGTGTAAGAGAGCATCCATAGGTAAGGAAAAATATTAGTTATCTATTAACTAAAAGATAACTCAATTTAGATGATGATATTTTTGTGATCAACAGATTTTTGACATACACCTAGAACTTCAAAATAGAAAAAACAGGAAAACAGATCCAAACAGAGATCTGTTGCTTATATATGCAATCATATATCTAAATATTTATAAAGTAAAGAAAATTTAGAAAAGAAAGAATTACAATCATAATTGTAAAGAAAAAAATACAATAATATAAGAACATTAGTAATATTTGGGACACATAATATTTTTATTCTCACTTTAGAAGCACTTCTTTCTATTCCTGGAAAAATCAGATTGTTTAGTCCTTCTTTTAAAAAAAAATACAGCAATTCCCAGATATGTTTTGCTCTGAGGCCAGATGTTTAAAGATGCTTTCTAAGTTTCAGATTTAAAATTCTGAGGAAGAACAGAAAATTTTCAAATTGTGTATCACATTTTTGTATTTAGTGACAAAACCAGATTTTTCTATTTAGTACCTAGCGTTGCACAGTCTTTCCAAACTCCTACTTAAAATGAAATACTCCATTTTCAAAGCTCCAACTCTAAAGAGTTGAAGCTCCCAGACTGAAAATAACATAGCCTCTTAGTTGAGAATATGCTTGAGAAAAATCCTGAAAACTGAGTTTCATGAAAGACAGCACTGCATTTATTGAAGCCGCATCAAATATTCATGTGCCTGTGTACACATGCATGAATCCATCTCTGTCAAAGTTATCAATTCTGGGGAAAAGGTCTTTAACATCACGAGTTTTAGTATGGAGATTTAATTATCATAGAGATAAAAATCCTGAAGGTAGAAGAGAAGCTTGTGCAGACGACCTAATAAGTTATGATAATGCCACATCTCAATGACACACAGTAGTACTGGTCATCAAATCAGTAATTATTATTGCTCTTCTTTGGTAATATAATATGATATGATATGATATGATATGATATGATATGATATGATATGATATGATATGATATAATATAATAAATGTAATATAATATAATGTAATATTGTTTTATTTATTATATATGTTCTATTACATTCTATTACATTACATTACATTACATTTTCTAGTAGCAGTACTGGGGGAAAAAAAAGTAGCAATCTTCTATTATTTCTGATAAGATATTATTTGCTGATAATGTCCAAATCAAGAAAAATATTTATTCTTTTTTCTAGAAATGAGCTTGCTTCCTCACTACAGTTACATTAGAAACTGCACAAAATATTATTGGGTTCTCAGCGAAATTTATAAAATTCCCAGTTTCATGACACAACCAGCAAAATTTTGCAGGTTGTTACATATATTTTTAGATAACTCTGAAGCTGTCACTTGATGAAAAGCGAGATGATAATGACAGCAAATTTACAAACTGGACTAGAGGATCCTCCTGTAAAAATGACTTGGGGCTAGAGCAACCCCTTTTTTAAAGGCAACATTTTTGTTTGGTGTTCTTTTGTTATAAATTATGCATTGTATTTGCCAATTCCTCTTCTGAAAGGTAGTATGAGCTTTCATTCCATTTTCCATATTGAGTGTTCAAAAAATGAAGAGGATTAAATTTAAGATGCAGAAATACAGCTATGAAGAAAATTATCTGTTTGAGAACATCTCCTTACATCTGCTGAAGGAGCAAAATAAGTTTTTTGAAGATGGAATTATCTTTTAACATCAGGAGCACATTGAGAAAAAAGCCAGTACTTACCACAGATAAAGAATAATAAAAGAAACATGTTTAATGGGTATTCTGAATCAATTCCAGCAAAGTCAATGGAAGTTTTGTCCTTGTTATAAATAGACAGGCAGCAACAAGGAGTGATGCCCAGTAGGGATATCCTTCAGGCTCCAGAGATTCCTTGATGATCAGGGGCACACACTGGGGCTTACAACTTGTTTTGTCACACTAGCACACCAGCGCTAGGGCAGTAGCATCCCCATCCTCTGGAAAACCTCAAAGCCCTCAAAGATCTTAAGAACTATACATTTTGCCTCTACATGTATTTTTTGACTACCATCACCCTTTTCAAATGACAGATAAATCAACTTTTCAAAGGGTAAACACTTTTTACCAGATAACTGATGTACAACGCACTCCAAAAAATCTCTTCCCTGTGGTGCAGATTTTTGGAAGAGAAGGAAGCAAAATTATGTTCCCTTTTCCACTGACTCATTTCTTCTGTTCAGGGAAGAACTAAGGAAACATAGCAATAAGACACATAAAATCGATGTGGCTTTCCAAAGGAGTCTTAATACGATAATTTATGCTCTTAATAGCCCACTCTATATATTTGTTTGCATCCCCTTCTCATGGCCTGCAGGTAAACCTGGTCTTCTAGTTTTTCAAGTTACTGAAGATGGCCCATTTTCTGGATATGCTGGAAATAAAGAAGCCTCAGAGAAGAAACTCCTGCGTAATGTGTTTGTGGAAGGAGATGTGTATCTTGACACAGGGGACCTCCTAGTGATGGATGAGGATGGGTTCTTCTACTTCACTGACCGGGTGGGAGACACCTTCAGGTACAGCACAAGGTTAAGAGTAAATCCAGGGAGCTTGGAAGAAATCACACCACGCAGGCCTGGATTACACAGGTCAGACTCAAACATGATGAATGTCGACTTTGTTTAAACAAAAACACTAAGGATAGGATTCAAGTGCACCAAAGTTCTCTCCAACATATTGGAATTTTTCAAATTTGGCACTTCTTGTATGACGGGGATCTCAAATAAGATGGCACTAAACCAGAAAAGGATTTTGTCTGTCCATCTACATTCTTCAGTTAAGAATGTAGCCCACATTAAAAGTCCTCTGTCACATATAGAATAAAACATGTGTAAGCTGTCATCTATATTAATATAAGAAATATTTTTAACAGGTGGAAAGGAGAAAATGTTTCCACTTTAGAAGTTGCAGAGATCATTGCCATGATGGATTTTGTCCAAGAAGTTAACATTTATGGTGTAAGCGTAAAAAGTAAGACATTTTCAATAATTTAAGAATATAAAAGGAAGATTGCAACTTCTTACTGTAACTTTTCTGTTCTTGCAACTGCATGCATAAGTACATGTAAGGATATAAGTGGTTTCAGCTTGGTAATTCAGGCTTTTCTACAGTGTTTTGAGATTTCAGTTTCAGCAAAATACTGCATTTAATAAATATGATGTGCTGAAATTTTGTAATGAATGGAAAAAAATTTGGATAAATTAGAAATTGTAACTCAGAAGTGAGAAATATTAAGTGAGAAATCCAAGTTATGAACTACACAAGACTTCTCTTAGGATACAAGTTTTCATCTGAAAAATAGTAAGATAGAGTATATTAAAAGATAATGTCTGAAAACATTATCTTATGAGTACTGTCCAAGAACACATATATTTTTTCATAATTGGAATGTTCTCAATCATATATGATGCTTCATAAAAATATACAATATCATGCTGAAAAGCTGTAGGAAACCAAATTACAAAATTTAAAAATTTGTCAGAAGATGCAGCCATTGAAGGAAGAGGTTGAGGAAGACAAACTTTTTGTGGTGTTGAGTAACTGTTCATCATTTCCTTTGGAGGCAAATAAAGTCTAGTATTAAAAGAAACTAGTCACATGAACAAGAAGCTGTCAAGAGACAGCACTGAGAGATGGGAAACACAATGGGTTCAAAGAAAGAGGATACATAAAAATAAAATTAAAAGGCCATCATCTGAATGGTTGATCAGCAGGTGGCAGTCATGCAGTGCATGCAAATAAAACTGTAGGCTAATGTTCAAAGCATCTCTCATTATCATCTACAGCTGGAGCTGATGGGAGCTCTTCTAAAGGGTTATTGCTGCCTCAGGCAGTAAATAGCACATAGAAAAAGGCCTCAAGATTCACATCAATTTTTTGTTGTAGTGTCAATAATGTCTAGATAGCATAGTCTATCATATTTCTATATTGACTTGAGTCTCAAGTATTGCCATAACAAACTTCACAGCATATCACCAGTTCAGTAACAGCAGATTTATTTTTGGGAAAAGGAATACTCATATTTTTTCTTTCCAATGCCTTTAGGCAGACCTCAAGGCTGCTCTTTTTTCCTGAACAGACTAAACTGTGTCAGCTGATTTCTTCCAATGTAGATATTTTCTCCACTTAAAATTTTTACTTGAGTTTCAATAAATAGAATGCAGGAACTATGTCTGGCACATATTTTTGAAAAGGGTTTTGTTTCAGTTTGTGTGTCAAGCATAATTTGATGCCAGTAATTTACTAGGAGTCACCTACATTTTTTGTCACAAATTTGTCTGTGGGATAGAGTGCAAAGCACTCAGCATTGCCTTTACAGTGTACAATAGGCGTTTAACTTTATATAGAACAAGTACAGTCTCATACATGTCTATATCCATCTATTACATTAGTCTTTGTGTGAGTGCATTCAGGTTTGTTTGTTTTGGTTTTTTTTTTAATTATGCTCCCTCTGATTTAATTAGGCCATTATGTTACCAGTGTTCAGGTAGGAATAAACCTAACAGGCAGTTTCCAGCTACAGAGAATTCCCAATAAAAAGACATCAGTGACTTTTTTTAACTGAATAAACCCACTGAAAGTAACTTTTTAAAGTTTTCCAATACCATGTATAAATAAAATAAGTAAAGTAAATAAAATATCATATACCTTATAAATTAAATATCATCTACTTTATACTCAGTGATGTCTGATAAACCAGGATGGATAATTCACTGTATCAATATATTTGTTCTGAATATTACTAAATCCCCCCAAATGATGTAAAACATTTACATATACTCTTACTTGTCATACTATTTTTCAATTTTCTTAGATTATGAAGGAAGAACAGGGATGGCAGCTATTGTGCTTAAACGCTACTACAACTTTAATGGAGAAAGACTTTATAAGCATGTTGAGGACTTCCTTCCAAGTTATGCCCAACCACGCTTTGTGAGAATCATGGTAAGACCATCAGGTGTCTCCCATTTGTATTTATCTTCTGTCTGACTTGAAAATTGGTCTCTTCAACCATGTAATGCAGAATGCATTTTACAAACTGTTTCAATAATTGAAAACAAAAGGAAATAGTAGCCTAAAATACTGTTCCTATGATTGTTATTATGATGAATTTTAGCAAATATATGATGAATTAAACCTCTGTTTTGTTTTATGGATCCACCCATACCTAAGAATCCTAGATGGGATTAATAACTTGGCTGTCAGATTTTGCTTCAAAGTTCTTTAACCAGTGTTTTCTTCTACTCAATAGAAGACTAAGCAAACACATGCATAGCCTTACTCATAAGAGTGTGTTCTTATAAGAGGGTGACATGATCCATTTCAAACCTCTACTGATGTGGCTGTTCTTGATGTGATTATTATCCACTGTTACTCACAAGGCACCAAAGAAATACTCGATTATTTACAACGGATAGTAAGAGAAAAGTTTTATGGAGATTTCTTAATGTGAGAATTAAAATGCACTTACATGTTTTACAGTACAAAAGCAGAACTGGGATACAATTATTTTTAACGTCCACTTTAAAAGTATCCCTTCACAAGGATTATACCCCTTGTGAACACATCAACCACAGGGTGATCTGCAACCAGGCAGGACAGCATGAACTGCAAAGGGTAGGAGAAGGCTCCACATGACATCATCTGAAAGTTTGTAGGTCACAGTTTTCTACAGTTTTCAGGGGATGCTGAGAGGGATTTGGCAGTTTTACCTTTCCTTAAATACTGATAAATTGTCAAAAAGGTACAGATTTAAGAATTTAGAGATTGAGAAAACCTTTTTTTTTTCACTAAAAGATTACTGTACTAAGCAAATGTACCTTCACATGCAGTAAGAATAGGTTATACTATATATACATCTATGGTGAATCAGGACATAAGTGGTGTCTTCTGGGAAAAGCTTTTGGAACAGATCTGTCTTTACAGCTCCACTAGACTGAGCAAATCTATACAGAACTCTAAGATTTATATATGTGGAACCGATTAAACCTGTTTGCATTTATGTGTTCGCTGACTAAATTTTTTTTGATAACTGAGGAGGAGCCAAAGTAAACGAGGTTACTAGCAGTACTAATTAAATTTTACTAACTAATATTTACATGCCTGCAAATTTTTATTAAAGGAGATAAATTCAATTTTATTTTAAAAAAATCAAAATGAGAAAAAAAATTTTTGTTGGTTTATAAAATGTCTTAGGGGAGTATAACAGGATGAATGCCAAACTCACAATTTTCTGTTTGGAAGAAAATTAATTCCCTTCTCTAGGTCCTGAGAAAGAGGTCATCCTAATCAAGAGTGGCAAACAAATACTTGAAATCCTCATGCAATATTGGATTAAAAACAAAATCATTCTTGAAAAAATTTCAGCAGTCTGTATGTAGGTTTTTTCTAATATGACTTACAATTATGGTTGACTGGTTTTGTGCAAATCAGACAGACTGATTTTCTGTTTGCCATATTTCCTACTTGATGCTAAAAAAATAGTAGAGGTACGAGGACAAGGATGCAAAAAAACCAGGGAAATCCGGGGCTCTGTTATGTTTTCCACCTGAGTTTTTTTAACTTCCTTCCAACAAGAACTAAAAAGTGGTTCTTTTCAGCGTGGGAAGAAAAACAAAATGTTCACTGCACTGAAAACACCTTATAAGTAATAACAATGCTTGAGAACAGTCTGTTTTAAACTTTTCTCTTAATGTAAACAATATTTGAAAGGCGATTTATTTATATACCACTTCTGTTTGAATACACCAAACATTGTCTGCAGAACAACTTGTTCATGAATCGGCATTTTAACAATTGCTGTATAGAAACTCCTTATACAGGCAAATAAGACAAGAAGGCATTTAACATTGTCGAGTTTAACGTTTTAAATTAAGTTTAGCAGTAGGAAATCAGAAGAGAGCCAATACCACAAAATCAGTCAGCTCTTTGCAGGGCATCACTGAGTATTCTGTACTCTACTGATTTTGTGGTGGACTGCTCTAAGGAAGGTTAAAAGAAAATGCATATGTTGAAACAGAAACTTGCCATCTTGTGTGTTGCTTTAGTAGGAAAATGAATAAGAAATGAAATATTAATTTTGATTAGATTTCACTGTGCTTGTGAATCTGAGAACTGTTTAACTGAAGAAATTGCATAGTAAATTGTATGATCTATTTTATTCAGTAAGTACACCATAATTTCACTTATATAGACTGAAATGGAATATTGCACCTTACTTGAATTATTTCTTTTGTAGGATGTTATGCAAATTACTGCAACTTTTAAGCATCAGAAAATGCATCTGGCAAAGGAAGGATTTAATCCAGAAATTATATCTGAACCTCTGTATTTCATGTATGAACCTGCACGTTCCTATATTCCTTTGACAAGAGAGATATACCAGAAGGTGGTTTCTGGTGAAATACGTTTATAAAGCATAGAAATAAAATTACTCTATAATACAGAAAATTTCAGATATACTCCTGAAACCATTTCAGCAGGAGCCGCTATGCAATATTTGTTTTAAAAATACAAGAAATTCAAATTAATCTTATGATATTCAAATCTGTTGCTTCCAATGATACAGACACAATAGTTATGTGCATTGTGTAGCCTGCACTGCATCTGCTCATATTATTTCCTCACATGTGGGCTCACATATGCAAATTTTTATTTTACATTTCTCACTGATTCAAATTATTTTTGTCTTAGCCACCATTATCTTAACCTAGCTGAATATTTTACACACCTACATTTTATTCTGACACTGCTTCTAAAATGAATAAATTATTAGATCAATAATGTCCTAGGCATAAATAAAGTGAGCCATCAGAGACTTAAGCAAAATACTGCACAAGCACTGCATGTACACCTCAGTTCAATGTTTGATAATTATACAATGTAATATTTAATTGCAGTATTTTATGTGATGCTCAAGTTCAGACTTTTATGGAAAATAAACAGTTAGTGGTGAAATATACTTGTAGTATTTAGTGTACATTATTTTCCACTATTTACACAAGAACACAGATTATTTGCAAAAATTCATGCTTGATGGTACATTATCTCTTCTTTTACTCACCAGTTGTCATATTCCTGAAGCTGAGTACTCATGAAAATGGGACAAAATTTACTATAGATTTTACTGGAACTGAACACCTAGAAACTCTTAAAAGGAGCTAGAAAGTTTCAAAGGTAGAATCAGATCAGAGAATATAACATTACCATACCTGCTGGATGTACTTTCCTTGAGTATACATATCTGGTTTCATTTAAAAATCAAACAAGTCTGCACTTATGTGAGGTAAAACCTCTCTACTGTATGATTCCCTGGATTCAAGTGAACTTTTGCCTGGATTAATAAAATATCTGTACTGTAAAGCTAATGCTCATCCCAGTTAGAGCCTTACACACTTGCATGATTTCCCCAAGCATAAGAATTATTTTTTCTTGGTTTTCAGTATGTGCTGTTACTACCACTGCTAACTCTGCTAAGTCTGCCATAATGCAGTGGTGCACAGTAACTGACCCAAACACCTTTGGTGCACTGTAGGGCACAGGACACAAGCAGCCCCACACCACAAGAACTCATCACCTAAAGTAAGGAACAATTTAACTAACAGAGAAACTCTGTTATGATCACAAAGGTCCAAACCCCTTGGTGATACCACGTATATACCACAATATCACTCAGGATTCTCTGCCATTCCAAGTCTGTGTGTGACAGAAGCAGACACAGCTTGAGGTCTGGAATGCAATAAATGTGCGCAGAACTGGACAGATGATGTCAGATACACCAGATACACCTAGGACACACCAACATCTCCTATGAGACAGAGGAACTTGGAGTGAGAGAAGTAGAACTGCAAATAAAAACCTTTACTTTTAAGAACTGTCCATTTGTGGACTAGGAAGAGTACTGAACATAATACAGGTTTGAGGAAGACACAAGGAATTTCAATGGTTTGAATACATTATGGGACTCTCAAAAAATCTCCTTTGACTGAGGCAGTAAACTTCTTATATCCTGCCCAGTTTCTGGGAATCCTATAATCAAAAAAGGAAGGGAGTGGTTATTCATGACTGTTTAATACAGTGGTTTCTCCAACTACTTCTACTGTGGTCTTCTAACACATGAAACAATAGTTCTCACCTAGAACTCTCCTTATATGCTGACATGTTAATTCCAAAATGTCAATAACTTTCAAAACATGACATAATATTGAGACAGCTCTGAATTGGCCACTACAAAAAAAAACCTTGTATTTTTCCTACCATCTAAAGGTTTATATAACTATGCATACATATAACACTTGGACATGTAGAACATTAAATTTTATGAGGACTATCCCTATATAACTGCTGTTACCAACACACTTAATTAAGTTCACAACATTTACAAAGCTCCAAAAGCCTCAGAAAAAAGTGTAATTTTCTCCCGTTATTTGTATTAAGGAGATGTACAACAAACAACTGTCTTATTGCCTGTTATTTCTTCTTTTCTCCTTCACCTTTTTACTCTCTACATTTAATTCTTTCCCAACATTTATTCTCCAGAAAAGGTTAAAATAGAGCACAAGACAACAATTGCATTTACCAGGATCTAAGTAGGAGATGGTTGAGGAATGGGTCTCTTACACCACAAAATTAATGTGGTTTCAAGATCCAGAAGAAAAGTCCCATGCTTGTGCAGAGAAGGATGACTACCTACAACTCTTAAGCATCTAAATCCTTTTCATCCTCACTTGTTGTTATGAGTAGTTTTTTGGGCTTTCGATGGTGTAGTTTCCTCTCTTCATTTCCACAGAGCAGAAAAAGAGGATATAAGAAAAAAAAACTAAGAAAGTGAACAACTATTTTTGATACAGAATTTTAAAGACTAAAATTTTAGAACATAACCCATTTATACCAGTTAATAAAGTTGTCTTCCACACAGAAGACACAATTGGAGAAATCAATGGGAGGGAAGAAAAAGAGCAGCAACATTAAATGAAATCTGGCTTTAATGCTGATCATGTGCTTACAAGGCTCTCCAAGGCTATTCCTCTCTGGAAGGGCAAACTTATGTAATGTTAAAGTCCTAGATCTAATGTTCCACAAAGCAGAATGCAAATGATGCCTTCTAGTCTCCTATATTACTCTATTTTGAGCCAAGACACATAAGTTTTCATATCTGACAGCTACTAAAAAATGAATTGTAATACTATTCTCTACATAGTATAATGTTATATATTTACTATATACTGTATAATACTAAAATTAAATAAATAGCTAACATTTCAAATTTTTTTTTTTTAACCATAAACTACCAATAATCTCTTACATCTAAAATGCTTTATTTAGGACAAGTTTCTTCTTTTCCCTCAAAAGCCTGAAGTACTTCACTTCTCTGGTACCTGTGCTACTAAAAAAGCATTATAATTACCTAAGGTATATTAATCAGGTTCAGAGTTAATGCAAATATATATACATGTAATATTGTATTGTCTGGATATTAAAAGGATTAATGTCTCAAAGCCCCTCAAAATGAGGTTTGGGGTTTTTTACATTAACAAAGCATTTCAGTATTTGGTGTATGTTTCTTTGCCACAACGAGATGTTACAGGGAAATTTTTTTGTTTTATCTAATCACATTTTTAAAAAAAACTTCACTCTGAATTTCACCAGAGGAAAACTAAACTGCTGCTTTATATTTTCTTATTGGGTCATTCCATACTCCAAGTAATCAAATTGTTTTGAAGGGAAATTGAGTATAATAATTACAGCACAATAAATAATTCATGGCACTATGGTATGAGTTTATGAGTTCTACATATGTCAAGAATAAAAATTATTCCAGTTAATGGCGTGTAACAAGAAGCCAAATAACACATATATTTCTTGTTATACTTTGGAGGTTTACTTATTTAAAAACAAATTTTAAAATACATTTAAAATATAAGAGGTTTTAGAGACCTTTTAGACATAACCTTTAGTACCTCCTTAAAAGGTTTCTTCACAATATGAATTTTCCACTTGCAAGTATGTGTTATGTTAGCAATTTCAATCTCACAATAGCACACAATTTTCCCCAGACTTCTTGTCTTATCCAGTGCGGCATGTGGCAACTTGAACTTGCTTAACAGTTCAGTAGCCTGTGTTGCACTTATTGACCTATGCAGTTAATTTTATCTTCACTGATGATAGTAATCACCTTACATTAATTGAAATAATTCATTTCTTTATAAACCTTTCAAATCCCATGCTATTTACTTAAAAAATATTAATAAATATGCATACATCTGCATTGGATAAAAGCCCTGAAAGTATAGAGGACAAAAGTATTGAATGCAAATTTAACCTACCTCCTAACTACAGGGGCTAAACCAGCTACCCAAATTGAGGCATCTTAGTACCCTTGGGATGCATGATGTTTTTAAGTCCCACTGCACACTTCAGTTTCATTTACTACAGTATGAGCACTTCATAAAAAATCGAGATTGAAGGAAAGACTTTGGTAAGAATGTCACAGGAGTGGGTACCTCTAAGCGGTGGTTATGGGAGATAAGTGTAGAATTGCCCTTTCACTTCCTGAAAATTTCAGCCTTGAAATATATTTTGAAGGATATCTATACACAGACAAAAATTAATTAAGTATGAACACTGAATTTATTTTAAAATACACTTTTTAGAGAGATTAATACTATTAAATACTGGAAATTATCAGTAAGGCAAAATGAATACAATAGTCCTCATACCTAGTTGAATAACATCTCAGAAAGAAATAGTCTTATATCAGAAAAGACAAATCTAGAAAATTACTACTTTCTCACATTTAAAATAAGTTATAATACTTCAACTGGAAAGATTTTACAGTGCCATAACATTACTTTTTAATTATTAATTTATAATTTGCTAAATTACAAGGCATATTACACTTCAGTCAGCTAAGTAACATCACAAAACAATCAGTCGTACTTATTTCCTAACAAAATAGTTCTGAATTTTAAGACTTTGATGTTACTTCCAATAAGGTATTTGAAGCCATAAAATATGGCTCATCTCACTCTAAGTGAGATTAAAAGTTGGGGACTTTTAAGAATGCTTAGATGTATAGGTTATTGGACATCGCTAAAACTATTTGAATAAGCCTCAAACAATGTAAGTATTTCTATTTTTTCTGCTACATGAAAAATATACACACAAAGAAATATCAGCTAAAATTCTCACAGAGTGCTTGAAAGTATGACAGGACATGCATGTACATGCAGCTGACCATTCTAGAAGTACTTATTTCAGTTTTTTTCTTGGTCCACCTAATTTCAAGTGTACTTTGTCCTATGAATATTTGTCACCAGTTGTGGAGATGTTCCTCATGGAGCAGAAATCTTTTTCTTCCTCTCTTGGATTGGAATGAATGCTATGTGTGAATCACCTGTTGAAGATTAATGGGCCTCTCCTAAAGTTATTAAGTTTTATTTTCACTACAACTTGGAGAAAGACAAAGCATAGTACAAATTCTTGTGTTGGTGCATGGAAGTGCCCAGTGATTCTGCCTCCTTCCTATTCCAGTATGTATATAGGTCAAACTCAACTGTATTTCTACAGTTTTGAACAAAAACTAAACCTTTTCATTTCAAACTTAATGAAAAAATGGAAGGATTGATTGCATGTGGTGTTGTTGGTTTTCTATTCTATAAACTCAAATCACAGAAAAGTATCATATAACACCTTAGAAACCTGGCATAATTAACTAGAAGAAGAGTTTTAATTTTTTTTGTTCCGCTCTTCGTTATCTTAATTGTATTCTTTTTAATACAGTATGTGGACAGAGTGAGTGAGTGAGTGAGTGAGTGAGCGAGTGAGTGAGTGAGTGAGTGAGTGTTTGGGCTGTAGTTTCTTATACTATTTTTGGATAACAGTGAACTTTTAGAAAACTTTCCAGGCTGACTTCCATTTTTCTGACTTACAGTAACGCAACCAAGATTATTTAGCAGCACAACTGATGAACTGTATTAATCCTTCTGGTTATCTCCTGCAATAGTCAGGAAGTATTTTCTGATCTTTACTGTTGTTTCACATACCTATTCACTCATGTCATGTATCTAATTCTGAGTTCTATTACTGTTCTGTTGTGCAGAGTCTAAAAAAGAGATGTTCCTTGTTTATAGGGAAACCAATATTCATTTTTAAAACAGACAGGTAAAACCCATAAAGCAGCATTACACATTTGAGGCACTTTATGAGTGAATGAATAACCTTGTGATCCTAGCAGAAAGGGTAAAAAAATCTCATAGAATCTGGCTCTGCGGAAGGTACCAAATGTGGCAGTCCTAGCTTCAAAAAAGAATTGCTGTAGGCACATGAAAGCATAAATGTCTATCCAAAACACATAAACACAACCATGCTATTATTTTTCTCCATATGACTCTTCTGAGTTTTGTCTCAAATGTGCCTGCAGGTGGAATACCTCCAGCTGTAATGTAGACAAATCTCTCCAGCCACTTGGAACCAACTTTCAGTTAGGAGGTTTCAAAGAAAACTGCTGCTGCTGCAGAAAGAGATGATGATTTCCTTTGCTATTAATCTATTTTTAGCTTGTGCTGTAGTAGGATATCAGGATATGACAGACCAGCATCATTTTTTTCTAGTATGAAATTGGAGTCATCCTGTGAGACATATTCCTGCACAGAGAAAAAACCCAAAAGAACAGAACAAACAATTCCACAATTTACAATACAAATATCTATGATCAGACTGTGATATATCCCAGCAGAGTCCAGAAAAAAATCAAAACTGAGAAAACAGTACTGATTGAAGGTATGTTTCAACAGATAGAAGATTAGCACAGGAAGTATGGGCAGATTTGGGGACTGAAAACTTAATTTTTCCGTTCAGAATTGCATTAAATTAGACTAGCAGTGTTTCTTGTCACCCATTTTGTATGCTTTCATGCAGGTATCAGAAAAAAATAAAGAAGGTCTAAAAAAAGAATGTATTCATAGTGCCATCAGACCAAGCAACCTACACCTACACCTTATCAGTAATGAGATCTCTGGACCATTTGGAAAGGCATTACTGTCTTCCTATTAACAAATTCTGTAGCAATTTTCAGGTTTTGTACCTAAGACTTCCAAGAACTATGAAGAGTTTTAGCGTTGGAATAGACTGAATGGGCAGAGCACAACAGTAGCTTCTTAAATTAATTTAACCTTAGCTCAAGAAATGGCACAGCATGAGCAGTTTCTTGGTTTCCAAAAATAGAAGAGATGAGCTAGATGTATGACAAAGTAGTCATAAAGTAGATAAAGTCACAAGAATCAATGTGACATTAAGGCAGAGCCTGGCCTGAACAGGACTTTTAAACAGAAGGTGTTTAAGTTTAGGTGAAAAAAACCATATAGAAATGCCCAAAGAAACAAACACTAACCAACAAGAAAGTAGACATATTGGTAAAAGCAGCTCAGTAGGTCTGAAACAGTACATTTTTGTCTTCAAAAATCCATAAGAGCATAACAATAATCCAATGGAGTCACTCATCTGGAGTAAATGCTCCATTTATAGAATACAGTTAGTTTGCAGTAGCCTCTGATCCATGATTACATAAAAATTTCAGATTCGAACATCATAAACAGGGGACTTCTACATGCTTACCTTACAACCAGAAGAGCTACAGACTAAATTTTTCAAATAGAGACTTGCAGGATCCTCAAGTAAAGCATGATAGTAGACATTAGAGCAGAAAAAATACAACAAAACAGTTCAACAACAAGACATGAGTAAGCATTTGTCATTACATAAGACTTGGTTTTATGCAAGGACCAGGTGCAGGAGATGCAGGAGAGATGAAGTCTCCAAACTGGCATTCTTCCCATGAAGGCAGGAAACTCTGTTATTAATTAATTAGTTCTCCTGCAGCATTTTTGCAACAACCTGTCATACTTTCCTGAGTAAAATTTTAACTGACAAGTTAAAGATCTTTATATGACTAAACCCAGTCATTTGTGGTTTTCATTTAGCAGTGGTTCAAAGGCCAAGGATAAACATTTTACCTTATCATGACTGGTTTTCTTTGCAACTTTGTGAGGCTCTTTTGGGGGAACCTCTAGCTATATAACTACAAATAATACCCTGCACAGGTTTCAGTAGGAAAATCTTCTGTATCACAACTGCTCATTCTACAAAGTTTTACATATTAAAAAAAAAAAGTTTTTAAATAAAAGAAAGTGTAATTCACTCCTTTTGTTGGCAAGAGAAGTGTACAAATTGAGGCATTTAAAAATTTATATCTGATTGTAACATTAAAGGCTGTCACTTATGAAGCATATAAAGACCACCTGCTTGTGTACATTCCCCTCTGCAGGTGGTTGGCAACTATTACAGAAAAAAACAAAAGCTGCTAAACTGAGTAAATATTAAAGGCAGGGGGCAAGGGGCCCGTACTTCACCTTAAAAATAAAAATTTTTGTTTTTATTTGCAAGGCTTTAGATGTTCTTGAAATTGTATTCTTCAGCAGTAGTTAATCTATTCTCAATCTAACAAGATAAGAAGCCTATTTTATTGCTATTTATTTCTTTTATTTTACAACCATTACCTTATCAGGACCAAGGTTGATTTTAACTGTAATTCAGCTATGCTTTTGGTTTAGTTCTTCACACTCATAACCAGGGTTAAATTTTTAAAACGACACAGAAATTAAACTAAATATAAGCGAGGATAAAGCAGATAAATGCAAAGAGAAATTAGTACTATATATTACATAGATTTTAGAAATCTCTGACAACAGAATGGAGGACATCCAACTGCAGGCAGACACCAGAAAGAGAGGGGTCTTTACTTCAGCTAAGGTTTTGGAGTACAGTGAAACACATTCCTTAAAACTGTATGACTGTCCAATATATTAACAACTACTCTACATTTTTTCAGACCATGTCAAATGACCAATGTCTAAAAGTGGAAAAAAAACTTTAGAATTTACACAGCAGTGGGGATAGAAGAATGGAAAATGTGAATACTGCTTAACTCAACAAAATGAAGATCAAACATCTAGTTTTCTTAGACTATTCCTTATATACACACACACACACACATATATATATATATATGTATATATATATATTTGAGCATTATGTGTATAAGCAGGTTAAAAATGTTTATGCACTAGCACAGCTAGGTACATGTAGAGGCTTGAGAGAGACTTGGACTACACTCTACCCTGAGGGACATTGAGACAGACTGGGCTGCTGTACATTTTAATCTGCTCTGTAGAAAAATTGGTCTTCAGCAAGAAAGAAGATAAAAAGCAAATACAGACAGTATGTCAGTGAGAGAAAGAAGTTATTTAAACTCTTAAGACCTTGCCAGAGCAGAAAGCCTTGCAAGACATCCACATCCTTCCACCAAAAATAGCTAAGGAAAATAGAACAAAATGATCATTCTCCCCAGGAAGGATGAGAATTACAGGAAAATGGAAAAGGCATTTTAAAAAGTCTTTGTGTCTGATTGTTCACTCTGCTGAGTAGAGAGTGGTACTACTAATCCATACCAAAATATTTAACTAATACATAAATACAGCAAAGAGGCTAGCCAAAGCTTTCTTCAAGAAAACATGGAGCACTGGGGTGGTCTCTGCAGCCCCCGGCAGCTGGACATGAGGCACACCTCTCCACCTGCACTTGGCTTAAGTTCAGATGGCAGAATGAGTTAGTGGAACAGACCACGCTGAATAATACTGGCTTTTTTTGTCCCCTAGAGTAGTCTGCAATAATTTTGCTAACACTCTGACTATAAAGATTCACTAATCTTGTATTTGCACTATTACCTCTGAAAAGGGAGACCTTGAAATTGGTCAAGATACTGTGCTTCTGTAATCATTATTTTTCCTTCCCACTATCTGACTAGCTGGTGTGCTCAGCTGAAAAGGATTTCAACTCTTCAGAAAGGAGAAATGGGGAAAAAAAAGCATAACAGAGTGGGGATGAGGTGCTGATACTTGCCCTAACTGCAGCCCTTTCTAACAATCCTGATTTCTACCTCTCAGAAAAATTTGTCAGCAGCTCTTCAATCAGACATCCTCACCAACATCCAGGTAAATATGCTGCACCTGGACTCAGTGACTCAGATGACTGTTTCCAATCTCAGGGACCTGAACTACTGCTTTTCCTTCCCGTCCCACTACACCCTCCTGCTCAAGCTAGCATCTTCTGGCTCATCTTGCTCCACTACTTCTGCATTGAGGTGACTCCAGAGAGGTGCAGTCTGGCTCCTGGTTGCTCTTGTTGCTCAATGAAACTGACTTCAAGTTCTGAGTGTCCCAACTCACTCTTCTTTTGCCTCTGACATCACTGTGAAAGGCAGACACCTGGTTTGCTTGCCCTTAAAGCTCCCCCCCTGCACCACAATTAGCTGTGGCTGCCAGGAGAAACTGGAGCTGACAAGAGCAAATAAGAAAGCTGAGCAATCACCTTAGAGGAGAGAATGGCCCTATGAATGTAATTGGTTAAGGCTATGAACAGTTTTCACATTAAATGTCTGTGTCAATTTATTTCCTTAAACAAAGTTAAAGCACATCAACTAGAAGCATTAAATGTTTAGTATAGCTTATATCTCCTGAACTCCTTGGCCATTGCTCACTCTTCCTTTCAGACCCTCAGTTACGCAGCACAGGCTGCAAGAGCTGACATTTTGCTGGTGTCAGCACCTCGGCCTGGGTTTCATGCCCCACATTTCCCTGACAGTCTGCATCTTTCTTCTGTTATGTGCATTATATGAAGAACCCTGCCAGAACTCTGCAAATTCTTCAGGGCAGATGATGGAATGATGACAACAGGCAAAAACCAAAAAGGTGGAAGTTCATCACAGTCCTTTCAGTTCATGAAGAGCTGTTTCACAAATTTCAAAACACCAACAAAATCTGCTTTGTATGTACACAGAATTTCAAATTAGGATCAGCATTCACTTTTTTTAAATACCAACCTTCTCCTGCTAGAGATTTCACATATGATTCTTTGTGAAGACAATCAAAAGTTCTCAATGTGTATTTGAAGGAAAGTTAGATTATTTCTTTTTTGTGTTGTGATATTGTCTTAATTTTTTTCTAGAAAAGAGAGCATTTGGGTGCGTCCCTTGTGCATACAGATAAAGTTTATTGAGTGAAATGTGCAACTCAGGCTGTTTTGCAGATGAATACAAAGTCCAAGAGTCACAAGGATAAGAGGTGGCCATTTGGAGGCATTTTCTTCTGTGATTTGTATACTGAACTTTTAACTATTGGACACAATGTGAGCAATGTAGAATTTCCTGCAAGGACAGGTTGTCTTTTGATATTTCTCATTTCCAGCTAACATGCCACTGTACAGTGAAGAAGGCTGCTACCCACCCTGCTGTGGTGACTTCAAACTGGCAGACAGCCCAGGTTGCTTTGACTAGCAAAAATCGAAGGTATGACCTTGTTGAAGAGCAGTACTGGCATTTCAGGACTTTATGACTGACTACGCTACATTTAAAATGAAAAGCAGAAAAAAGCCGAAGCATGAGCTGAGCTGAAAGCACACAACATGCCTCTGCACCACCACCAGAATAGGCCGGGCTTACTTGAAGCCGATTTGCAACATGTCACCTTTCCTCCTACATTTTTTAAAACATCTGTGCCATCATAAAGCAGTTGACTAGAAAGTACCTATTTCAATGGATAGCAATCCATATCATCATGCCAAAATTACCTCATTGGCTTTGAAACAGCTACAGCATCTTGCATATAGATTAGTGGAGTGAAAAAAATATGATTAAACCAAACGGATAAAAATGCAGGTGTTAAGGTGATAGGTGCAAGTTCATGGGATGCAACAAATGGATACAACTGGGAAAACCAGGCTCAGGCCACACAACCACTCTTCAGTTTTTTATAAAGTTGAAAATGTTTCTGAGTGTTTTGTGTTTCTAGCCTAAGGTTTGAAGTGAGATGTATTTGTGTCCCTGTTAGCTTCTCTGCTTCTGACTATTCTTAACCTAATAAAAAAACCATATAACTGCCCTACCAACCCTCTTTTCTTTAGCCTTATACCATCAGAGCTATGAGAATACAACTGCAGCTTTGGAAGGCTAAGACAGTATCTACAAAACATTAAAAATGGCACTCTAACCTACATTTCTACCAGGTCATTTAAAACAAAGACTTCTCCTACTTGACTTCACATAATTTCAATTTTTAAAATTACTATTGTCAGATGACCTTGTAATATAATCCATCCTACCACCACAGAAGAACATCCAAACCACTTACT
The DNA here is from genome assembly GCF_014805655.1 of Passer montanus. Lineage (NCBI taxonomy): Eukaryota > Metazoa > Chordata > Aves > Passeriformes > Passeridae > Passer > Passer montanus. The sequence goes on along the minus strand of NW_024372147.1, from coordinate 5,885,180 downwards.
CTCTTGCCAGCTGATTTGGCTTTCCTTTCACTTGGAACCATGGATCTGGGGAATAAAGCAAGGCAAAGCCACAGCTCTTAATGGAGGAGGGTATGAGAGGCTACAAGTCAATCTGAAGCCTTTCCTTCCCACAAAAGCAACTACTGCAAGAACAGGAAGTGATTGAGACTGGAAGTGAAGATATAGCGTATATGGGATAGGATGGCAACAGTTCAATACATATTTCAAAATGGACTTCTGGGGGACAAGGAAGATGTATGTGAATAGGAAGGAAATCAGTGTTTTAGAGAAATTCTTACTACTTTATGGATTTTCTATGCTGCCTTTCTTACAGAATTACTGCACTGTATTTAAAACTTTCCTAGCAGGCTGAGCTCAAGACTTCAGACAACAAAGATCATGACAAGGACATGGTTTCTGAAAGCAGTTTTTTTTTCAAGCTTTAACTGACTATTTTCCAGGCTTTCAGATGCACACTGCTTTGGAGAACGTATTTCTGTCCACTCTTCAGAGAGAAATCCTTTGCCAATACGCACGTGAATGCATTGTAACTACTACAACCATCCACTCAAAGCATGTCCTTGCACTTTTACCAAAAACCATGCCAATCACTACCAAAACACAAAGAGATAAACAAGAATTATGTAATGCCACTGGATGGGTGCCAGTAGTTTACTATGATGGAATTATAGTTGGAAAGCAGTTCATAATACAGTAGCCCTTGTACCCAGACTTGTAGGTATCATCTGTGTTCCCCAAAGTTGATGGTTTTTGTCATAAACTTGTAGCATGTTTCCCAATGGAACTGCGTTTATGATATGACTTCTTCTGCCAAGCACCTTCACAGTATTCCTCATTTGTTTAAAAAATATCAGAAATATTCTATACGTCATCAACACCTAATTAATCTAATTCCAGTGGTTTAAATAGTGTTTCATCACAGAGAGCTTGAATTTATTGTGAAGTGAAATACAGAAGTACACTGGCAAAAAGGACTATTTCTGTCTTCTTCATGATCTTCTTGGGCTACAGAGAACTGAAAAAACCAGCATTTACAACAGAAATTTTCCACTTACCTTTTAAAGTGGTTCAGCACTTTCAAACTATGCCAAATGGAATACATAGCACTCAGTGGGTAATCTACCTTAAAGGGACACAACAAAGCAATTTTTTAGCATTGCTGGATACATAATACTACAGAAGAGAATGCTCTTTATAGCTCCTTGCTATGAAGAACAATGTCTTCACACAAAAGTGCATGGAAGTGCTGTTATTTGTTGTCAGTATGGTGAGATGGCTAAGAGAATACACTGAGCCTTCAAATAGTTCCTTCACATTTTTGAAAATAAACAGCTCTAGAGCTGTTAATCACTTAAGACTTATCTTTACAAATTAATTAATTTTGAGAAGGACTAATGTTTAAGCCATAATTCTTGAGTGGATTTTTTTTCTGTTAGATACTTCTAAAGGCCTCATGATCACCCTGTAACTTTGACATTGTTTTGTGGATTTAAACATCGCACCTTCAGAATACACCTTCTTTGTATTCAGAGGAATACGAAATCATGTGAAGATTTAAAAGCTGTAACTTTGACATTGTTTTGTGGATTTAAACATCGCACCTTCAGTAACAAAGAGGAATACAAAATCATGTGAAGATTTAAAACTTCAAATAAGACAGTCACCCCCATAAAGCTTTGCCTAAAATTGAAACTTCTTTGTATTCAGAGGAATACGAAATCATGTGAAGATTTAAAAGTTCAAATAAGACAGTCACCCCCATAAAGCTTTGCCTAAAACTGAAACAACTAACATTGCTAGGAGTGACAAAGGAAAGGAAATCCAAGACAAGGATAAACAACATTGCTAGGAGTGACAAAGGAAAGGAAATCCAAGACAAGAAGGACAACTTTGTCAATTACAGTTCCTTTAGTAATAGTACAGTGCAACATCATCAACCAAAATACATCTACTTGTACATAATACAAAAATAAAGTTTATACTGTGCTAGGAATATTTAGTGAGCTTAAAGAGTGATGCATAACATTTTCTCTTAAATAATATGGCCAGGTACACTCAGCCAAATGGATGTTCTAACACACTCTCTTTGAAGACAAACACATAAAGAGCAGTTTCTTAGTTCAGTGTATCTATATATCATACCTCAGCTAGAGTTTGAGAGCAAGTGAAATCTTTCAAGTTTTCCCTTCGCTACTGCTCTTTAGCCATAGCACAGCAATTCTACAATCAAATGGTGAGTTGAATTTTTGATAGTGGCATTTATTAGCAGATACAGAAAAGTACTATTCAGAGCCAGCCTAAGGCACCATAGTTTCCACAACAGACCCAAGACATTACTGGCAAAAATCAATTTTAAAGGCAGCTATGAATGTTTAGCTACAGTACCATGACGAACAGCAACCTAACATTGACAACATTCTCTGTTGACTAGTGTGGCTCTGTTTATTTTCTAGAAGGAGTAGTAAAATATATGATTTTAATGTTACTACAATCTGAAGAATGCATAAACTCTTAGCAAAAAAAAAAAAATCTCCTTTTATCTCTCCTTTTTAAAATTCCAATCATCAATCTTGCAAGAAAAATACTTTTACAGACTTTTTAGAAATACAGTTTCCAACACGTTACATAGTAAAAAGCCCACTAAATTATTTCCTTCTTTTAAAAGAAAGTATATTGTCCCATGTCCCTCTCTCCCAAATGCATGGTATCTGCCTCTGCTATCAACACCACTGGTGAACAATTAATTTAACCAAATCAAGTTCTCTCCTGAAGTCCTAAAAAGCAAACATGAACCCTTGATATCCTCAAGACTTCTTCCCTAATAATAGCCCATGATACTGGCTAGAATTTAAAGCAATATGAAGTGAAACTATCATTTATCATCTTGACAGCCCCTGCCACAAGACCGAAATAGCTACCTTGCTAAAACTCTTTTAAATTCTAGAGTGAAAAGTAGGATTACAATAGGAGTAAATTAATCAAATTTCACTACAGAAATTGTGCGTTCCATATTGAACATTGTAGTTCAGACAGAGAATCACAGCTGAGACATACTTAAATAAGTACTTTGAATTTCAGAATATGTCCCAGACACACCACAGTGTGATGTCAGAAAGTTGATTGTGACAGTCACTGTAGCTAGTCTGCTTGCATTCACCAAGGGATAGAAAAATTTATCAGAGGAAAAGAATACTTTTTCCAAGTATTTTTCAAATTACCATCAACTCTCACCATACTCCTTCCACTTATCTAACACAGAATAGTTAGGGTTGTAAGGGACCTTCAGAGATCATCTAGTCTAACCCTCACTTGTATCCCCACATTTAAGAGTAGGACTGTCTGCAACTACTTATAAAAAATAACTAATATTTTTTATAGTGTTGATACATTATGTAATAAATCCCCAAATGTTTTCATTTGTGTATTTATGTACTTGGTTTGCCAAAACCTTGGCTCTTACCTGCACTTAGCACAGAGTGTTGAAGAGATTTTTCTGTGCCTTACAATAATGCCAACCTTGAAGTCAGACATTTTACTGCCAGTGCAGTGAATAACCTCAAGATTTTCCAATGAAAAATACCAGCAGCACATAAAATGCAAATTTGCATCTCACTACCTGTTTTCCTCTAAGGTGCAATGAGCAGCAGTCTCGTAATATGGTTTCTGCATCTTTTATGCCTGAACCTTATTATCAGCTTTCACGCTTTTACTCATTTTTTGAAATTACGTGAAACACCTCTTCAGAACTAAACTACACAATCATATGTTATATATGTTCAGTCAAGTGTGAAGAAACATAGTTCAGATTCTAGAAACACAATGAGCAACAGTGATTCCTCCCATTTCAAACAAATTTAAAATAAATAATTTCAATTAAAGTAACAGCTTCAACCATAACAGCTGTGTAGCATATAAAAAACCAAGAACTACAGGGAATTAATTTTGCTATCGTTATCTAATCACACGAATTTTCTGAGTCAATCAATACCAACATTTTCTAAGCTAAAACTCAGATCTGAGAATGACATAGAAAATGGGACAAGAACATTATGTTAAGAACAGACATTCTTCATCAAATGAGCTAACCACACCTCACAGTTTCAAGTAACTTTGGTCATGTTCTGTATGTGCTCAGATCTCCAAAGACCTGGATATATTGTACATTGCTTATCGATAACCACATAGTACAGCCTTATCGTTCTTTTATATGACTGGGCTAATGATGACTTAACCAAAGAAAACTGAAGTCATCTTGTATGGTCGGTTCTGATCTCAGTCACCTAACACATGACACAAAAGTATCTATGAGAGCAGTGCAAATACAAAAACTCCAGGGGAGAAAATAACAAAAAAAACCCAAAAACCACCATCAAAAACAACAAGGAAATTTAAAAAAAAAAAAAAGAAAAAAAAGGCTGTATGGTTTTTCTCAGCAATTGTTTACTATTTTGCCTTCTGGCAGATGAAAGAAGTTATCTTCTTTGAGTTTAAGATGTTCTGGTAGATCTAGCTGTCTTTTTGCTTCTTCAATGTCTTCCTGAATTGCCGAAATGAGCGCATCTGAAAAAGGTAAGAATCGGGATATTTAAAAGTTGGTTTGTATTCTGAACACAATACCAAGTAAAATAAGGCACCATAAAATATAAAAAAACAATCACAGAAGTAGAATGTAACTATGAGGTTTGAAAGGCAAAAAAATATTTTAAAAGCAGAGAATTCTAACATGCTGAAGTTGCATTTTTACCTGTTACTAGTACTATCCTCTTCATTTGCCAAAACACATATTAGCAGCTCTGTTTCAATATTAACAAAACTGCATTTTAAGCAGAAATTAGTACACTTTTATGACAAGCCCATGATTTTAATGTAACTCCTCAGACAAGCAAAAGAAAAGTGCAGGTTTTTAGTGTGATACATAAGAATATGTGGGTTATGTTTTTTGTTTTTAAATTACGAAAACATTTTACTAATGTTTTAAAGGTTAACCAATAATACATCTCAAGAGGGAAGGAGGTACAGTGAAGACCCAGAACTTGCATGAGTAAGGCAAAAAAGAAACTACTCTGAGGGAGACCTTCAATACTGACCTAAGGAATCAAAGTTTTTTTCCGGTCGAATGTATCCAGTTATGACTATACTAAGAATTTCTCCATAAAAGTCTTCTTTGAAGGTGTGGATAATGTGTGTTTCCTACAGGAAGAGAAGAAAGTGGACAATTGCTGTAAACTTAAGACTTTATTTTTCTCTCTGTAAGCATGTAGGCCCGATTTCCAACATTCAAATTCTCCTTAACAGATAAAAAATAAAAGGGACATTTAGCACAGCATGTATAACCCAAAATTAAAAGGCCAGGGCTTTAGTTTGTATTAGGAAGTAGAACTGCATTCTGCATGGAATTAAAAAAAAAAAAAATTACTTCCTTAAAGAGTAAAAAGTGTTCAAAGAGAAAAGGAATGGAAAAAAAAAACCCAACAAAACAAAAAGCCCCCAAACAAAACAAAAAGACCCAACAAACCAGTGAAAACCAATTTAAAAAAAACCCCAAAACCCACACCCCCAGACATCAGGAGTTCCTCAGAGTTAAGATTTCCAAAGCAGGAAATGTTAATGTTTCATCAACAAGTTGATACTTTAAAATAACTATGAAGATTTTGACAGAAGTATCAAGGAGATATTCAAGGAGAGCTTTTACAACTATCTCCTAAGTGCACTGAATGATAAAACTGAATGATAAAAGAGCAATTCCAGACTAAGACACAGACTTGACACTCAAAACTTTTATGTACATGTTGATCTCCAAAATAGGCCAACCCATAGCATCTACCAGCAGAGCTACCATTTGGGAAGCTTTTAACTACTTGCTCAGAAAAGTTATCTGCAAAAAAATATTGAAGTATAGATTTGCCTAAGACAAACACTTAGAAGTAGAGATTCAGGTACAAATAAAATTGTTTTTAACAAATTTAGGAGAGCTTTGCAAGACTCAGGAAAAGCACCAGCACTTAACAGCAAAAGAAACCCACAGCTGTCACAACTCAGGATTTTAACTTCTCCATCCTTACATCCTTATATGCCTTCAAATATTTATTTGGTACATTAAGCCGCAGCATCTTATGAATCCATTTCATCATTTAAGAAAATAATTAATTAAAAATTCATTACAAATTAAGCTGCCCCAACATCTCCTATCTGAAATGCAGATACATTGCAGAGAATAACAGATTATTACTATGTTCCAGCTTATGCTAGGGTCTCATAACCAGTAAATTCAATGCACTTACCAAGTTAATGCTTAATTTGCTATCAGCAAGTCAAGCAACCATCATGTCAAGTACTATTATGTTTTAATTTTGGAAGCAGTTAAGAAATGGTGGAAGAGAAGAGAGAAAAACTTTATTCAACTTCCTTTGCATACTCTCTGGTTACAGAGAGTATATATTCTTTTCAGAATACAAATATTAAATAGATAACAAATGCATTTCTAATGGCGCGCAAATTCCTAGATACCATTCATCAATCAAATTCTGCGTACCTTGTTAACATTCATTCAGTCTTTTATTACAATAAAAATCCCACAAAAAGCAAAATTCTTACCACTGATTTCTTAATATTCTTATAGAAGGGATTCCATCCTATGCTCAAAACCATTTTATGCACATCTCCATTTCCAACACAGGCCCATCCATAGTATATACCAGTAGGGATATCAGATGGAAAGCTTTCAACCACTTGCTCAGAAAAGTTAGCTGTAAAAATTTTATAAAGTGTGAGTGACTTTGTGTAAATCAGGTATATAACAGGATCTTCAAATACTTAAAAGCCAAACTCTGCCTACATACTATTTACAAACACAACACTGGTGATGATAAGCATAATGAGACATACCATCGGTGAATATAAAACAGCTTCATAAAATTCAGTTACTGTGGCAATACCAGAGTTATTACATCTCTTACACACATAAACACACACACTGTGTTGTATATACTTTTCTTTCTCTTCTGCAGTAATAATTAAAAAATGTGTCATACATACAGCCAGAAAACATCTCTTAGGGCAATTACATCAGCTTTACCATGAGAAAAAATGAGAGGGGAAAAGTCAACTGTCTTCTGCACTATAAAATAGCATCTCAGAAACATTTATTAGTAAAATATTTACTGATTAAATAAACTATGAAGAAGCAAATGTAATCATTGTTTACTCATCTGTCATTTTTGCACAAGCTCCCATTCCGAGGCATCTGTGGGCTTGAGACTTCCTTTGAAAACTACATATTTACAGTAAAATAAAATTTCCTTCTGACTGAATTGAATCTTCTCTCAAACTTACTATCCTACCTCTATTTCCAAGCTGAATAGGTCTCTTCACTCAAGATACGAAACAGTTTTGAAAGAAGAGATGGTTACCAAATTTTTGTCAAAGCTCACAGATAGTTTCAGCTTCCTTTCCCTGTTCCCTAATACCAACACATTGTTTATAAACAACCAAGAGAAAAACGTGAAATGTTCACAGAAACAGATGTCAGAAATCCAGCACTACAAGAGTGGTCTTGAAAAGTTTCACGTCTGTTAGATGTAGTGCAATATGACTACTCATTTCAGTGTCTGCTTAAGAACAACCAAAATTCTCTTGCGGTATTCATCTGTCTGCATTTAGACATCTGAAACAGAGCTGGGCAAAATATATTCTCTGTAGGCCAAGCCCACCTGCTCTGTTTCAAACTCTGCTTTACTCCCCTTAAAATTTCTTCCTTCCAGCGATTCTAAATGCCTCCTCCCTTTCCTATTCCTATCGGAGATTTATGCCAAGGGATATTTTCCCAGGCTGCCACACCACTGCATCGAGAATGTGACACTTATCTACATCCTGTACATCGTGACGATCACCAGGTGAGAAAAGGAACAATCATCAAGATTTAGGGAAACCTCTTCACAGACGGATGCAGAAAATAACACAAGAGAAAGCACAAGACTCTATGCAGTGCAGGAGCGGGCGGAGGGGAAAGGCGTCAGCAAAACGCTACTAGGTAAGAAGGCAGGGCCGCTCTGGGAAATCGCAAGTCACCACAAAAGCGCAGCTGTGCAGGGCAGCCGGGCGGCCGCCGAGGTCAGGCGAGCTTCGCCACAGCGCTGCCCCCGAGGGGCGCCACAGAGAGCGGCTGAGAACGCCCGGCCAGCATCCCGCATCCCGCCGGCGGGAGCCCTCCCGGGACCCCCAACCCCACGGCTGGGCCCAGCCCCGCGGACACCCCGCCCGTGATGTTCCGGGAAGATGTGCCCTCCGCGCCCGCTCACCGGTGGGGATGCCCAGCTCCTTGGAGCCCCTGCCGAAGCCCTTCACCACCTCCCCGCGGCAGAAGTACGGCAGGTGCCTCATGGCCCTGCGCTGAGGCGCCGGCGCCCCGAGCCCGCCGCGCCGCGGCGCCGCTCGCCACCGCCTCCCGCGGGGCGCTACCAACGACAGGGGAGGAGCCGCTCGGGCCTGCGAGCCGCACAGCGGCTCCTGCCCACCCTCCAGAGTGGACGTGCCCGCGCCGCATGCCCAGTGTGCCCTCCCTCGCCGGGGGACGGCCATGTGCGTTGGTGAGGTTTCGTACCTCAGTTGCTAGATGTTTGTACTTGTCTACTTTCTCAGCACCTGAAAGGCTCGCCTCGCACCCCGCGCCCACACGTGTAGATAGGGATTGTTGCTCCCTTGGTAGCCCTGGATTTGCCTGTTGGCTCAGAAAAGACAAAATGCTTCAGTGCACAGCAGACATTCAGGAAAGCCGTGAGAACACGTCTTTTTGTAACATGCTCCAGCAAACTGCAGTTCCTTGCTTAAAACAAAAACAAATAATGCAAACAACCAAACCCCAACAGCAAACTAAACTAGAACCAAACCAAATACCAAACCATTTTTACCCAGCCTCTGGTTTTACCAACGTGCTCACGTCTCCCCTTCTGCCATTACCGCTGCTAGTGCAGGGGTCTCCTTTGGAAGGAAAGCACCAAGAGAGCAGTGCTCATTCTGTGTCTGCTCAAAGGAAAATGAAGGGCTACATGAGCATTTCCTTCACTTCCTATCTCTTCATGTTGATAAAGCTTACTAATGTGCTCAGATGATTAGCACTCTTTTTTCTATTGCCCTGCCTGATCCAACTTAAATAAATTTGAGATGGTATGAGTTCAAAATAGTATTACGTAAAAGATATCTATAGTCTTAGTAAATTACAGAACAGCCAGCCACCAGCAGACAGTCTCTTTGTATCAGTGATACTATAGGCCATTTGAGTTCTGGGGTCTCATTCAGCACTGCTGTGCTACATATAAGCATATTTGTGTGTAAGCACATAACTGTTATCCAGAAACACCATCCAGAAAATCCCTGAGGTGAACTGGCACTTTTTATCTATTCCCCCCACCCCCTGCTTCTAGAACAGCTTTTAATTTCAACAGTTTGATATGAGCCATAAAAATATTTCAGGACTTACCTCTAATTTGGTTTGCTATTTTTTTAATGTGGAACACAATTCTTCAGAAAAGCAGTATGAACATCTATGGCTTGTGCTTGTATTTAATTGTATTCCAAGTAAATAACTTTTTTTAATGGGCATTGTTTGAAGAAATGGACTTATATATCATATGATAAAGCACTGACTGTTCATGGAAGTTGTGGACACAAGTAGTTTTATATAAGAAGGCAAAAAAAAAATTCCAAGTGATTTTGCCTCAAACTTATCCTCTTCTTCTTTTATTTTTCTTAATTCCCTGCCATCCTTTTCATGATAACATTTAAATTCATTACTTCAGCTTGAGTAGCTTTGACTGTCTTAAGGAATGACCATATGCATAGCTGGAACTTGCAACAGAGTGGTGATGGTAAGAAGAAAAGTGGAAGGTATCCTAAGTATGCTGCGAGCAGATCAGTTCTGTTCTGCTGTCTCTGAGTGGGTAGAGAATAATGCTACAAGGGGTGTTTAAAGGTTTTGTAATGGAAATGTCTTGCACAAGAAGACTAAATCTTGAAGTCATTGCCTAGTTGCTTAACTAATGACAGACCATTAACAGTTGACAGTGTGGCCTCACAGCCACTAGCACTGCCAGTTTATTTTAACTGAAAAGCAAGAAACGAAAACAAAACCCCTCTATTTTCTGGAATGAGTTTCCTCACGATATTTGTATTGAAGGACATACACACTTGTGTTCTTCTCCCTCGTCCCCACGCCTTTTTTTTCTTCTTTTTTTTTTAAACAAATCTATCTTTTCAGAACAGATGTTGCTGTTCTTGTGATATCCACACGATGGCACGCAGTGACTTCTTTTTCAGCGTCCTTTGGTTTGGACAAAAGGTTTACAATCTCAGTAATACCTTGAGAATTACTAAATCAAGGAAGTATTTGTTTAATAACTTTATGGTTAAGTATTTTCACAGAAGTCTTGCTTGTTACTTCTATCTCATTCTCTCAAACAGTTGTAACATTAATAATTTTTATCAGTAATCATGATAGGCTGCCATGATCCAGCTAAAATTTTAGCCATCGAAGGCAATTTTTGGGAGACTGATTACATATTATGTCCTCGTTTTTCTTTTGTTATTAAGTATACTACTTCATATTGGAGAGGGGGGTAGATCTTAAGTAGAATTTAATTACTTCCACTGACATTTATAGTAGTTAACTCTACTAAAATTTAGTAGTGTTAGTAGACATGTTTCTTCGAAAAACTTAATGAAATTCTAGTGATGAACATGTCTTCTAGTATTGTCAGTCAAAACAACAACTATTTAAGAGTTCCTACCTCCAGTGAGAAAACTGAAGTGCTATTTCAGGCACCTAGAGAAGAAATTCTGTTCCCTAGTGATGCTACTTTAACTATAGTTATTGTAAGTGAAAAGTATTTTGCTTTTTTTTCTAGAGCCAGAGACATCAGAATAAAGAAAAGAGAGCATGTGTTATGTCACCTGTGTAGGGCCCGTGTCAGGTTACCTAACTGAACACAAGCTTTGAGGACTCATCATACTAACCAACATTTAATGCAGAGTAGAACATACTTTGTTCATCTTGTTTTGCAGTAAAACATAAGATTTGCATCACATCACAAGCCTGTGCCAGAGTTCCTGTCTCTTACTACTGTGCTGCAAAAGCCTGCATTCCTATGCAAGGCTAAAGGTGAGAGCAGGAATATCCTGTTTCCTTCATGTGGTGTGGAAAAATAGCAGAACCATATCTGCTGGATACTGAAGTATTTTAGGGCTGTCCCAGCCAAACTGGAAATTCTGGTTACACCAGGCTCAGTGAAATATTCAGGAGCTGACTCAGAAAAGAGTGACATGTAGTAAAACTAGTAGCATTTTAGCCAGTTCCTTGGAAGTTTCCATTCCCAGCATGACAAAACACTCATTGATTCAAGAGTTCAATTCAAGGACGCTCTGGCACTCCTTACTTTTAGTATGCTGAAACCAGGTGATGAAATCACAGATATGTACAAAACACTCCTGCTACAATGTCTAACAAATACCTGCTTTGAAAGTACTTTTTCTGTGTTTTAGTCTGGAATAGAAAACCACATAAGTTATTCTTTTACTTTTTAAAAAAAAATTATCTTTATTTTTAGTAGTCTGAAGTTTTGTTCTAGTTGAATAGATGACTTTCTTCTAGGAAAAATACCTGCACAGCAGTATGATGGTACTGAGACTCTTAGATTACAGTGAAGCAACAGGTACTATGAATGTCTATCTAATAAGGCATAGCTGATATTATCTGCTGAACATCTGATAATTACATAAAATTCTAAGAACTACCATTTGTATGTTAGTAAACTGTGTGTGAAAGACAAAACTGGTGTATTTCAGATATTGCAGAAATATTACATAAAAGTGTAGAACTTGATGCTTTTTGAAAGTTTATGTCAATTCTCAATAATTCCTCCAGCTTTTGAATTCCTATTTCTCTTTCTGGTGTCTTTTCTCCACACCAAATCTCCAGTTAGCTCCTTGAAAAATACAAAGTGTTGCTTTCAGCTAGCTTCCCATTATCTCTGCACAGCATTGTATTCTGCCATGTGGACATACTTCATGTTTAGTGCTCAAAAATAAGCCTTTAAATGCATTTCAAGTCCTTCCCTCTTTGTCCATTTTCATAAAATGGTTTAATAGGTGTCTGAGATTAAATATCTGTAATTAACTGATTAGGCTGGATTATATGATGACCATCTTAATGGCAGGTGTATTGTCACACTTTTTTTTTTGCAGCGACAGTTGACCCAGATCAAAATGTTTGTGACCAGTCTGTCCCTTATTATAAAAGCAACCTTCAGTTAATTGTATGGCAAAATATCCAGGAGAATATTACCTATAGAGACTTTGGCAGCACAAGAAAAGTTATGCAGGACAAGGCAGCTCAGGCAGCTTACCACATTGAAGATAACAAAATGAGATTCTCATATGTTTGACATAGTCTGGTCCAAAGTATCTTGCATTTCTCAACAATCAACACACATTGCTATCAGAAGACTCACAATGGAATGTAGAAGAACAAGACTGGGAATCTAGGTGAGAGGTTAGAAGATGTTTACTGTATTGTCATGATGTTTGCAGATGAATAGATGTTAAGCAACTCAGAGGTCAGTGTCAAGCTACTTCTACAGAAATGGTGTGCAAGAAATGTAGGAAATGGCATGCAAGAAATGTGTTACAGGAAGTAACTGAGATAGATGAGATCTTTTAAGAAAGTAATAAACAATGGGACAGGGAATGGATTTTTCAGCTAATTTAATTTAAGAAATACCAGGAATAACTTAATTACAGATTTTGGTGAATCTGCATAATATCTGCTTCTTATGAGTTGTAAAGCAAACAAAAATTAGATACCAAAATATTTTCTGACCTAGAACTTAGTATGACTTGGCTCTTATTTTCTGCTTTTCATGGGGAAGAATAGAAGACAAAGGTGCTAAAGGTTTATAGAAAAAGGCAATCACTCAGAGGGAAAAGCCTGTTAGAAGGGCATAACCTCAAATGGGAATGAGTATGGAGATAAAAGGAGCAGATATTTGATGTTCATGAAGCTTCTTAAGTTTGGGAGCACTTTACAAAATAAAGTAAATCAACAAAAGAAAGGCTTTGTCAAAACTGTTTGTCTTTACTGCAGGAACTGGTTTCACAACAACATAAGATTGAACCAGTAACTACTGAATTAATTCATGGAAATGCCATGAAGAACAGTACTCTCTCAAAACCACAGGAGATGTACTGCCCCAGTGGTAGATTTGCTTTTTATTTATGTCCAGGAATACCCTGCTTAGGCAATGACCTCTATTCTCTTTACAGAAGAGATTTTGTTAGTTTTCAGTGTATGAGTGATAAAAGTTTTTCACCGATGCAGTAACATCAGAAAGAGCAGAAAATGAAAATTATTGTCGTAGTGACTGGCATTGCAGGGGGGATGTAATGAAGGAAGTAGCTACAATGTTTTTCCTTGCATACTAATTATAATTTTTAAGATAATTTACTTATTTCCTTCTCTGGGCTTGCTGTTCAAGCCTTTATCACAGAGTATGAAACAGGTGAGCAAACAAGAAAGACTGATGAAAATTTCTCATTGCTAAAAGGAACCTGTAGTTTGTAATACTTCTGCTGCCACCAATACGTGATGCATGTTCAAGGCATACCTGCATTTGTGACAGCACTGCCATCTGTATATGGTAGTGCTCTTTCAATAGCAATCTTCTTAATATTGCCTATTGAAGAAATAGCCTTAATTATCACTCGTGTCTGCCACTGCAAAGAAATCCTTCTCTCTTCAAATGTGCCATTTGAGTGCAAACTCGTTTTCTTAACACCAGAAGTATTTGCACAACAGCAATGGAAGAGTGTTAGCCATAATTTCCTTGATTCTTGGGCTCGATCCCATTTGCCATGCACACAATCCCACTAGTCCTGCAAGAAACCTGTGTGAGACACAACAGTGCTGAGGGCAGAAGAGTAAGGCTGCATCAGTCTCCCAAAAATTGCCTCAGTGTGGGCAGAGTGCCATCACTTGTCCTTGCTAGTAAGCCTAGCTGGGTGCTGCCCTACTCATTTTCCTAACCACACTAAAGCTATGAATACAAAAGACATGTACAAAGAAGAATCCCAGAAGTAATGCAAGGCTTCCTCTGAATAACACAGCTGGTATGTTTGTTGCTAAATCAATTATATTGTGGAAACTTAATGCTGTGTGCTGCTTCTTCAGTTTTCCCAGTTTAGCTGCATCCAAGTGCAATTAAAACTAGTTATTTTTCTCATTGCGAGTTACAATCAAAAATCATTCTTTCCCTGCCCCCACCCCTCAAAAAAAAAACAAAAACAAAAACAAAAAAAAACCACAACCACAAAAAATACACCAACAAAAAGCTTCCAAACCAAAGAAAACCTAACAAAACCCCAAAGCTCAGAATTGGTCTAGGACCTCTCCTATTCCACTTACTTTCTCAAGGGTATCCTGAGCTGCAGAGGTTCAAAACAAGTTATCTAAATCAGTACTAGCTTCATGTGGAGATGTTCTAACCAGTTTTTCCACATTATTAATATCCCTACCTCCTGCACATGGATTGCTCATTTTGCCCCACACTGTTTACCTTGGCAAAGAAATAGCAGTGGGAACCCATAATTTATGTTACAAAACAGGTTGAACAGAAAATTCAGTAGAGCCTGCTTTACATAACAGAACTAATTACACTCAAAACTAAGGTTTTTCATAGCCATCTTCAGCGTAGTATCAGACACATTTAATAAAAATATTAACATAATTCTTCATTGCCTAAAAAATAAACCAGAGATTCATGAATGCTGTCAACCCTGTACTTGCACATGTACTTGGCAGCCAGAATGTACTAACATGGAACAGATATTTTGAGATTTTGCAAATATCTCACTCAATGAGTGAGAAAGGGCACCATATCCTGGGTGGTTTGAATAATCTTCTACTTCCTTCCTTGACAGCAGCAAAGAAATAGTATTTTCTCACATTGAACAAGTGACTTCAACTATCATTAACTGTCTCTGTAGATAAGTAAGAAAGTGGCACAAAAGTACTCAAAATGTTTTATCTGATGCCAAGAATATATTAAAAAAACCCAACTGAACAAACTAACATCATCTTCTTTTAAGGAGAAATCAAGCCATGGAAGAGAATCCATATAGACATCTGTTTTGATCCACACATTTGTTTTTATGCCAAATATTTAACAAATGTTTACAACCCATAGTAGGCCTATAAACTAGAATATAAGTTTCTGAATCTGTTGCCTTGTGAAAGAACTTAGATTCATAAAATGGTTTGGGTTGAAAGGAACCTTAAAAATCCTCTAGTTCCAACCTCTAGCACGGGATGGGACACCTTCTGCTTGACCAGATTACTCAGAGCCCCATCCAACCTGGCGTTAAATACTTACAGGGATGAAGCATTCATAGCTTCTCTGGGCAACTTGTTTCAGCACCTCAGCAGCCTCACAGTGAAGAATTACTTCCTTATATATATCAAGAATATTCCTAATATATATCAAGAGTTTAACACCATTACTCCCCATCCTATCACTAAATATTCCTGTTAAATCACTCTCACCCTTTTTCATAACCTTGCTTTAGGAACTGAAAGGCTGTTCTTAGGTCTCTCCAGAGTCTTCTCTTCTCCAGCCTGATCACCACCTCTCTCAGCCTGTCATTCACAGGAGAAGTGCTGCAGCCCTTTGATGATCTAAGCGGCCCTTCCTTGCATTTGCTACAAAAGGTCCTTATGTTGGGGGCCCCAGAGCTGTATGCATCACTCCAAGTGGGGTCTCATAAGAGCAGAGTAGGACAGAATCCCTCCCCGGCTTGCCCTGCTGGCTATGCTGCTTTTGTTGTAGCCCAGGATAAAGTTGGCTTTCTGGGCTGCTAGCACACGTGGCTATGTTGCTTAAAGTTTCTTGTCATACAACACACCCAAGTTCTTCTCCGGGCTGCTGTCAATCCATTCTCCTCCCAGCTTGTATTGGTGCTTAGGATTGCCCTGATCCAAGTGCAGGACATCATGCTTGGCCTTGTTAAACTTCATAAGGTGTTGTGGTGTGCCCGCCATTTGGTCAGCAGCCGAGGCCAGACAGACCAAGGCAGTGCTGTCTGTAATACTGGCAACACCAATAATAAGGTTTGCACAGGCCCACCTCTCAAGCCTATCAAAGTCCCTCTGGATGGCATCCTTGCCCTCCAGTGCGTAGATAACACCACATAGCTTGGTGCTGTCAGCAGACTTGCTGACTTAATACCAAATGACCCAGAAGTTTGATATATTTTGAAAAATCTTTTAGAAGCTGTGAAATAACACACAGCATCATACAGTTACACTTTTTTTAGTCTTCCAGTCTACCACACTCCCCTGTTTCTGACACCTCACTCTCCACATCGCTCCTGAATCAACAACTCAAAATCCTCCAGAATGTTGAATTTAGAAACAAAGAAACAAGCAAATTTTTTAAAGCATGGCACTGTGATCGTTTCCCTGGGGACCTGTTCCAGTGCCCAGCCAGCCTCTGGGTGAAGAATCTTTTCTTGCTATCCAACCTAAATCTCTCCTGACACAACTTCAGGCCATTCCTTTGGGTCCACAGAGAAGAGATCAGTGCCTGCCCCTCTTACCCTCAGGAAGAAGTTGTAGCCTGCAATGAAATCTGTTCTGAAGTCTCCCCCAGACCAAGTGACCTCATCTGCTTCTCATACAGCTTTCCCTCAAGGTCCTTCAGCCATCTTTGTGGCCCTTCTTTGGACACTCTCTAACATTTTAATGGCTTTCCTATATTGTAACACTCAAACCAGCCCCCAGCACTCGGGGTGAGGCTGCCCCAGCTCAGAGCAGAGCAGGACAATCCCCTCCCTTGCCCGGCTGGCGATGCTGGGCCTGGTGCCACCCAGGACAGGGCTGGCCCTCGGGGCTGCCAGGGCACTGCTGACTCACGTTCAACTTGCCATGAACCAGGACCCTGAGGTCCCTTCCTGTGGCCCTGCTTTCCAGCATCTCATTCCCAGTCTGTCCATACATCCAGGGTTGTCCCATCCCAGATGCAGAATCCAGCACTTTCCCTTGTTGAACTTGATATGGTTGGTGATTGCCCAGACCCCCGATTTGTTGAGCACTTTCTGCAGGATCTCCTTGCCCCTGGAGGAGTCAGCACCTCTTAACAGTTTTGTATAATCCGGGAACTTGCTCACTATCCCTTCCAGTCCTACATCCAAGTAATTTATGAAGATGCTGAAAAGCACAGGGCTGAGGATGGCATGCTGTGGTACCCCACCAGTGACAGGTTCCCAGTCTGCTGTCACCCTCTGATGTCACCCTGACCTGATGTCACTGTAACCCTTTGTGGTTGACCTGTGACCCAGCTGCTCACCCATCCCATGATGTGTTTATCCAGCTGTGGGCTGCACATTTTGTCCAGAAGGATCCTCTTGGAGAAAGCACTGAAAGCTTTTCTGAAATCCAAAAACATTGCATCAACTGACATAAGGGTACTTAAAGATCAAGCTAATTCTGATTTCAGATAAATAATCAGTAAATTAGCTTAAATAATCAGTAGATTTTTTAAAAAATCAATTGAACAATAATGGTGTGGGTAAAAATAAATTACAGGAACGCCTCCCTTTATACTTCACTTTTCACAATAATGAAACCACATCAGTTTTGGTCTTGTGGGATATTTGTCCATGTCCATATTTCCCAGGAATATGGATTTTTCAGTTTCAAACTGGTAAAAAAAAAAAACAAACCTAAATTATTTTTATTCATAAATTCCAAAGTTGAGGTAATTATTTCCTGTGCATTACTTGGTATTATATATAGTGATTTTTTTTCAATCAACTTTTGATCCTGAACCAATTTCTGAAGAATCATGACTGATACAGAAAAGATCCTATGACATGCACTTGCTTTATTACCAAATCCTTAGTATGTTCAGCATGAACCATCTACTACTTCACTTCATGACTCTTCACAATTAGAATATGCAATGCAATATTTTGCTATGGGGGGAATGAGGATTTCTTAAGATAATTTTTTTCTTTGAACATAGCTCTTGCCATGTGTGTATACAAAAGGAGTAATAGGATGAATGATACATGCTTGTGTCTTTATTTTTGTGAGAGCACCAGAACACTTTCCCAGCATATTCTATCAATACACTACTTCATACAGAAACCCGTAGCAGTACGCCAAAGAAACAAAAATGTCAACATCGGACCTCACTCTGAGATTTAAATTAATATTTCCATATTTTGTGTTCAGACCATAAATTGTCTTGATCATATCTCAAAATGTTACTCAGGAAGTGGCTGCAAGAAGCAAAAGTTGCAAAAGATTTGAACACTAATGTCAATGGCTGCAGCAATGCAATCTCTACATCTATGCAGAACATTTAGTCAGTAAACCTAAAAGCACTTCCCTGAAGAAACAACTTTCATCTCTATTTAATTCAGAAACTACAGATACAAGAAAATCCATACATCAAGTCCTCTTTTGTCTTGGTTTTTTCAAAAGTTTCATTCTTTTGAGCTTTTAAGATAACTGAGCTGCTACTGAGGACTTAAGTACAGCATTGACAACAAGAAAGTAAACCTTTCTTTCTCATAAGGTTCTGACCTGTAACTCACCCTCAAGACATAAATACTTACTTTTTTTAAATTATTATTATTATTTCCTTTTCAAAAATATTCACTTCTACCACAAAACACTACCACTTATGTTTATCAGAGCACTACATGATAATATAAGGCTTAGAAATAGAAGGACCAATGAAAAAACCCGTAGACATCCATCAGGAATTTTGTCCTTCAGGAAGGTTTACTGAAGCTGCTAGAAAAAAACCCTGAAATGCGCGAAGTGGGATTTTCTTCACACTGGCTTGCATGACACTGTGTTTTGCATTTGTGCTGGAAACAGTGTTGGCAGCTCAGGGTGTTTTCATGAGCAGCCCTTACACAGTGTCAAGGTCTTTTCTGCTCCTCATCCCCCCAGCGATTCAGCTGGGCAGGCACAAAGAGTTGAAAGGGACATATCTGAGACAGCTAACTCCAACTGACCCAAGGGATACCACAGTTCATATGGCAGCGTGCTAAACAGACAAACCTAAGAGAAGAAGAATAAAGGGGACAGTGTTTGGAGTGATGGCATTTGGTTTTCTTTGTTTTCTCTTATGAGTGAGGGGGCCCTGCTTTCCTGGGAATGGCTGAACACCTGCCTGCCCATGGGAAAAGGGGAGAAAATTCTTAGTTTTGCTTTGCTTATCTGCACTGTTTTTGCATTACCTGTTAAACTGTCCTTATCTCAATCCATGTGCTTTCTCACTTTTACCCTTCTGAATGTCTCCCCTATCACTTGTAAGGAAGTAAGCAAGCAGTTACATGGGGTTTGGTTCCCAGCTGGGGTTAAACTACAGCACAGAGAAACTTGTTTTGTCCTGGATATTGAAATAACATTACTAATTGATACGTAAATTAAACTACATGTTCATCAGACTGTACAGTAAAGGTTCTAAGTATTCTTGACTTAGAAAGTAGGAAACAATTAAAAGGTATCATGTACAAAGAAGAAATTTAGGAAATTCTTACAAGAGACCTCAATTTTATCGGCAGTCTTAAAATCTTAGGGAAGTTCTTGTTCAGTATCTTCCGTGACAAACATGAGACAGGCAAACCTGAATAAAATATTTACATAAGACACAGAATTAAACTTAAGAAAACAAAAAAGAAAAGGAGTGGTGAAATGCAGAACATAAACTGACTGGTTTGTAATTAGGACCCCACATGTACCCTCCAGGGCAGAACAATAACCAAACCACTAACTCCTGGGAACATAAAGAAACAAGGCAGATTTGGAAACTGCAGTCTAGAAATTCAACAGGACAAGTTTGGAAAGGGCCCTGTGAAAGATATATAAAGGTACAATAAAATACACATCCCAGCAATATCCACCCTTTTGATAAAATTTCTCCATTTCCACAAATTTACACCATCTTCAAAAGCCTGTGGACAACAATGAAATTCCTAATAAAAATGAAATTACACTCTTATGCTGCAGTACACCAATCTAGGAGCTACTCAACAAGCAGCTGCATCTAGTTGTATGAAAAACTCATTGTAATTTATGGTAATGTGCAGTTTATATGATTGTATGATGAGCTTACAGTAAAGTCCCAAAAAGGAAATAACTGAATCACATACAGGGAACAATCCTTATTATAGATTCAAGTTACTAAATATACAAGTGAAAGGCAGTCTTGTGTTGTGGGAATTATGCAGCTACCACCTAGTTCCATGTTAGGAATTTTGCAGATGCCACCTCAACAGGGCTCAGCCCTAGCTTCCTGCCTGAAGGAGACAGGCCACCAATCTGCTGAGTAAATAACTTGTTTCTTTATCTGACATACAGAGGAGCTTGAGCTGTGTGGTCCAAGGAGGGACCCCCATTTCAAACCACACACCCCAGCTATACTTTGGTTGTTGGGCTGACATTTGTCTGAAAAATTACCATGTTCCCTTAGAAATGTTTCCCTGGTTCCTAGCTTCATTCTGATTGCATCTGCACTTTTCATCTAGTTTGGTGGTTGCATCATTGGCTTTGTAAAAAGGTTTACTCTCAGAGAGTTCTTGCAGCCTAAGGCCTCAAATACTTTGGCTTCAAGTGCTATGCAAGGCTATTAATCCTAACAATTCTCAACACTTGGAAATACACACTTTATTATTTCTTAGGGAATGGAACACCTATTCCAGGGACAAAAAATATCAGACTATGAATTTTATCCACAATTGACATGATACAAAAGAATTCTCGTGGTAGTAACACATGAGAAAATTCATGTGTTCAGATTTTATACCTCCATGCAGTTTCTCAGGAATCACATATACAGTACTTTTGTGAACACATTATATGGAGACTGACTGCCCAGAGGGACAAAGAAGGCCATTCTGCTTCCTGCACAAGATTTAGTAAAAAAAATCCTTAAAATTGAAATATCGAAAAACTTTTTGCTAATGCCAGTAGAGCAACCTTGCTATAAAAAAGGAACCCACAAAAACAGATAACATACAGTGAAAGTCTAATTGGAAAAAAAAATAAATCCAGAAATAACAAAAATACTGCCTTTTTTACAGAATTTGCACAAAATGTCATAAGGAAAGCTGTACAAGGAAATTTGAGAAGATGTTGAAAGCTTAATGCTAAATATAGAACAAAGTAAAGATAAGAAGCTTATTCTGTACATACAAACAACACTTAAAGGAACTTTAGGTTCATGGTCCTAAGCTAACATTACTGTTTGGATATACTGGAAAAAAGTGTTGATACAGAATTCTTTTTTTTTCTCCTGTCTACAAGTAGCAATACCAGACAATATAGCATGAAATCATATTAACTATAGATCTTATACCAACAGTGAAGCAGCTGTGCCCCTGCAGCCCATGGATATCCATGGTAGAGCAAATACTCACCTACTGCCCATAGAAAATCCCACACCAGAGCACCTGGATGCGTGAAGGAGGCTGTGACCCCATGGAAAGAAGCCCACACTAGAGCTTTTTGCTCTGCAAGTTTTTTGGCAGGACTTGGGACCCCACAGGTGGCCCACGATGGAGCAGTCAGTTCCTGAAGGACTGTGCTCTCTGGAAGAGACCTGTGCTGGGTCAGTTTGTAAAGAACTGCAAATTGTGGAAGAACTCACCATGGAGCAGTTTATGGAGGACTGTCTCCCATGGCAGGGACCTCACACTGGAGCAGGGAAAGGCTGAGAAGAATCCTCCCCCTGAGGAGGAAAGAATGGCAGAAACAACACATGAAATGACCACAGGCTACATTCCTTGTCCCCTGTCTCACATGCAGAGAGAAGACAGAGAAAATCAGGAGTGAATCTGATCATGGGAAGAAGGTAAGGGGAAAGGTGTTTTTTTAGATTTAGTTTTATTTCTCATTAACATGACATTACTCTGATTTGGTCAGTAATAAAATTTCCTCAAGCTGTGTGTGTTTTGCCTGTGACAATAATTGCTGAGCAATGTCCCCCTGCCCTTCTTTGGCCCACAAGCTTTTTGTCATATTTTTTTCTCTCCCCTGTCCAGCTAAGGAAAGGGAGTGATGGAGCAGCTTTGGTGGGCACCTGGCATCCAGCCAAGATTAACCCGCCACGCAGCTGTAACAACAGCTTTGATGCCTTGAGAGGCTGAACCTGGAACAGAGACTAGACAGAGTTAAAGGAATAAAGTAGGTAGTTGTTAAAAGGCCTTAAAGGATGCACCTTGGGGAGTACAAGAACCTGGCCAGGGCCACACCCAAGATGGACCCAGAATGGTCACAAAATGGATGACCAGTCACAAGGTCTCAGATTTTTATTTTTTTTGGGGGGGGGGGTCCATTTGCATATTGGAGTTATTTGTCTAATTATAGCTTCAGGTTATGAAGTTCCTTCTTCCTTGTTCCTATCTTCAGCACTCCATTGTTTATACCTTTTGGGCCTGAAAACTTTAACATTTGTCCTTGGTCTCCAGCTGGAAAAGGATTGTTTTGTCTATCTACCTTGTGAAGAGAACTTACTAACACTTAATATGAAGCTCAGAGCTACACATCTAGGCAGCACAGAATCTGAAAAATTTGAAAGCTAAAACCCAAGGCATTGGCTTCAAGTAAGCAAAGAAGGAAAAATGAAACAAACTTCTCTGGGAAAGGTGACTTGTGAACGCATCAACAGACAATTAAACGAAGGGCTTGAGCAGACCACTGTGGATACATGGTCTGCAGTCCTTTCAGAAGTCTGCTGTCTGTAAGCAATTTTGAGACCAAGCTCTGAAATTTGTGAAATGTTTCAAAAGCGTAGAGAACAAGTGAAACCAATCCAAACATTAGTTCAGAATTCCTGACACATGCATACACATAGATCTGCATATATGTATGTATTTATTTATGGTTATGTACATAATATCAGTAATTATTTATTATTACTTTGGGAGAGGGGACATATTTATTTATTTTCATAAATAAAATTTGAAATAGTTCAGAGGGCTGAAGTTTTTCTCATTTGTTATTGTCTTAGGAGAACCTTGACTGATTGTCCTTCTGGTTAAAATTCCGTCTTTGTCAGGCTACACCAGACTGAGCTTTCACCACTCTTGCCAAAGCAGTCAACAGGAGTTGTTCATTCCCCAACAGACAGGGTAACATCAGGCTTGCTTCTCACCTTTTCAGAGAAATCAGCAAGTCATTCTTCTTAACTGGATTGGAATAACAAAAAATAATCTAAGTAGTTCAATTTGGTTTATTTGGCAAAGTTGGTGGGATGAGGTGGGAGGCCTCTGCAAGAACAGTTCAGGGGATGCCTCGTATGGGACATAGCTTGTTCCAGACAGTTCCAAGATGGACCCACTGATATCCAACGCTGAACCTGTCACAGGTGACACCGATGGCACCTCTGTGATAATGTATTTCAAAAAGTGTAACAACCACTCTACAGCAGCTGTAAGAGAGAGGAGTGAGAAAAATATGGGGAAAATAGCCCTATGGACACCAATGCCAGCAATGGAGGAGAGGAAGAGGGTGCTTCAGAGGGAGCAGAGGAGCAGGCCCTGGAGAAGAACATAGTGGAGCAGATTGTCCTCCTGCTCCCATGGATGACCACAGTTGAACAGATAACCACATGCAGGGCATGGAAGATCTCATAAGGAGCAGCTGAGTGTGTGTTTTGAAGAAGGCTGTAGGCAGTAGAAAGCTCATTCAAGAGGAGGCTCCTGGCAGGAGCAGCTGCCTGGGGCGGCAACCCATGCTGGCGTATCTGTCTCTGAAGGACAGCAGCCCATTGAAAGGACCCACACTAGATTTGTTTGTGAAGGACATGAGGAAAAACAGCACCAGGATGAAGGACTCAGAGAGAGGAGCAGTTATAGGACAATGGCAATGACAATGACAATCATATTTCTGCATGCCCCTGCAGCACTTGGGAGGGAAGTAGGAAGAGTCAAAAATGAAGGGGTGAAGTTGAACCTGAGAAGAAGCCAGAGTGACTAAGGGGAAGGTTGTTTTAGTTTTGTCCTTTTTTTTTTCCTCTCACTATTGCACTCTATTTTTAATTGACAGTAAATTAATCTTTCCCAAGTTGAGTCTGTTTTGACCATCATGGTAACAGGTGAGTAATCTCTCTGGCTTTATTCCAATCCATTAGCTTTTCCATTTTATTTTCTAATCCTGTTCTGTGAAGGAAGAAGAGAGCTGGGTAGGCACCTGGCAGCAAGACAAGGTCAAACCCACCACAGTGGTAGGATAAGAGGCCCCTGTTTTACCCAGTATATGTTCTACAGTAATTTTGGCAACTCAGGGTTGCCATGCACTCCATATTATTTTTGATTCTGTAATTAGTACTAACTGCCAGCCAGTGTCTTGGAAGAAATTTGTCCTAGCATGTCCTTCATCATGCAGTACTGACATAGTCTATTCATATTAAACTTATTTTAAACTTACCTGAAAAATTTGCCTCTCAAACAGTATCAGAATTCTGTGTTAGCACACACAAGCAAAGTGAAATAGTCTTTTCAATATGTATTACACATAGTCTGAGGAAGAAAACATGACCTTTCCCAAGGAACTTTAGGCATGAGCCACTCCTGTCCCTACAAATTAATACTGACCCACATCAGTAGACATTTTGTTTCAAAAAGAAGCACACTACAATGTGCTTTTCTTTATTTTCAAAAGTGGGTTGAGGTGTCTTCCGTCAGACGGTATTTTGTGTTAAAATGGTTTTGGCAGCTGCAATCATCTTTTTTGGACCTTTTACTTCAGCACATGGTGTTTGCATTTTTGGCACACTCCACCCCCACCCCCTATTTAGGTGGAGGCTCAGCCCTCAAGGGTTCATCTGCAAATTGAAGATTACTTTTGTTCCCTTACTCAGGTACAGAGCAAGCAGAATTGGGAATCTAGGACAAGAACATTAAGTCTCATAAACTTTACAACAAAGGTAAATGTTGCTAGGGACATTTATGGAGAAGATAATAAAAATTTCTGGACTGGAGCAACTCTTTCCTTAGAGAAGGCTCATACAGTAAGATCACACTCTCTTTATGAAGTAACATTCAAGCCCTAGCAGGATTCAAAACTGAGGTTAGGATCCTCTGTCTGTCTGAGGATAGATATTAGGACCTTGCATCTTTCTAGTGTTAGGTCTGAATTATCAGAAGAAATAAGATATTTGGGTTACACTTATATGACAGAAAAATTAAGACAAGTAATTTTTTTACAAAGGTTAGTAGGGAAGGTCTTATTACAAAATGCTAGATCGTTGTTGACTTTCCAGAAAAACGAAACTTTACTTCCTTAAAACTAGTACAAGAATTAGCAGTAAGCATGAGGTTTAAAAATTCTTTAATTTAAATTCTTTAATTTAAAAATTAAATTCTTTAATTTAAAAATTCTTAAATTTTTAAATTTAAAAATTTAAAAATACTGCTTAAACTTTTTACATAGCATAAAAAATCTAGATATTTAGAAACATTTGGTATACTTTATGTTTTCCAAGAAAAAGCCTAAAATCCTGGAGGCAGATGTCAAATTACAAATGAGATGCTAATATCAAATCACAGAAAGCATATCTGTGAGACAGCTGTCCTCCTTATTCAAAATACATTTAAACTGTATTCTCCTGCATCATAACTATTATGTAAGTTTAGCCATGCACAGAAAACTATTTTTGAAACTTTCTCAATGTTGTTTGCATGCACTTGTTCTCACTGGGTTGTTAGTCTTACCTCATCAATCAAATATTCCTGTACAAAGTGATTTCATTCAAACCAATCAAAATTCACAGCAAAATAATTTATGTATTTTAAATTTCCCATATTTGTGACTTGCTTTTTGTTCACTTTTGTCTTTATTTTGCCTCTGAGATCCACTTTTTCTATTGTTTTATCTGTCAGTAATTCCAAAATTGTGAACAACATAACTTTTTTCTTTTGTTTTACAGCTGGCATACAGTCACATCTGTCACTGGCCTGTCACATGTGGCCCTGTCATCTTCATATTCCAGGCTCAAGGTTAGAAGAGTAAAAACCAGGCACAAACCCATTTAATCTCTTTTTTTCAGGAACAGCTAACAAAAACTATCCATGAACAGAAACATAAGTGAAACACAGTCCTTGAAATATCACAAAGCTGCCCTAAAAACATGATGGGTCTCTGCCAGCATGGTCAGCTAAGGATCACAACCTCTGTAATTATGTCAGTGTATAGAGAACTCCATTTTTTACTTGTGCCAAAGTTAGAGAATAACAGACTAAACTTCAGTACTCTACCTGAAATAATTACACACAGTAATGACTTCAATGCTTTTTTTTTTTCTTCTCCATAGGAAGTACTTGTTAGACAGTACTTTGTTAGTGCACCAATATATATCAACTCTAGTTGGTGACTCAGCATCAGACATTTTTGCATCTGTAGCTTTGTAAGTAATTAGGGCAGGGTGGATGGAAAACAGTGAAATCAAACATCTGCCCTTAAAGCTTACCCAATTAATTCTTAAGAATACTGGTGTTCTGCTCTACTGCTTGTACTGTGACTGCAATACTTTTGCAGGTGGTTTACCAAGAGAACAAATACTTAAATTTATGTTATGATTTATTTTTCTCATTTACATGGAAGACAAACAAGACACAGTCATTGTCTATAATAATAAATTATGAGTAATTATAAAACATTACTCTTCATGGGGAAAACTAATAGGAAATCTTGTCCACTCCCCCAGATTTCTGTCTCCTGCTAGAAACCTCTCTTACCATCCTCTGCTGGATTTACAGATAAAGGCCTTTTTGGCATGGTGCTCCATAAACAATCAGAAGTGAACAAGAAGTTCAGCCTTATAAATAACAGACACACTAGAAAACCAGCTTCCCCTCCCCATCTCTCAGGAAAGGGGGAAAAAGGGAGAAATGCCAAGTTGGCATGCAGTTACACACTAATTCTTTACCCTATATATAAATATATAAATATGTAAATAAATAAATGCGTACAGACATTAAACATATTAAACATTATCTTGACAACATGATGATGAAAATTTGAGATCTTACAGTCCATTCCTAAAATAAGCTGTCTGATCCATGTGGATGGATATGATGTCTGGACACAATTCCCTCTCCTGCTGGCAGTGTGTTCCAGTAAGAGCCTTGAAAGCTAATCTCATTTTCTTGTTAGCTTCCAGTCTCTTTATCAGTGCAGATGTGGGACCTCTCAGTACAATTTCATGACTGAGATGAGAAATGGCCAGGAGAGTCCATTAAGCGTGCCTCCAGCTAACAAATCAAGCTGCACTCCAAATAATACTGATGTGCAAAGATTTTTGGGGAATTCTGTAAGCACTGTTCAAGCTGCTGCAGGCTGCAGTACTTGGGGTTTTTTAATAAGGCACACACTCTCTTTGAACTTTCTATTTCCTTGAAATTTAATTTTCTGTTTTCTTTCAAAATACTTCGCTAAAATAATAAGAGGCTTGCCCCTAAGGTCCACCTTCATCTTTCACAGCTCTCCAAACCCCGTGGACTATATTTATCGTCCGACAGATATTTGAAGCGACAAAGCGAACAAGAAATCTGAGTCCTCTTCACACTCTGCCTAGACACGTCTTACTCTTCACCGCTGCAAGTTTCCTGCACCCCTTCCCAGCCAGGTCTGCTCCCCTTCCACCCCAGCCTCCCTTCGACTCTCACTGCTCCCTCACGGCGCCCTTCCAAGCCCCCATGCAGCAGCCGGCGAGCCTCGGCCCCGCGGGCTCCTCGCTCACCGAGGCGCGGCTGCTGCAGGCGCCCCGAGCCCGCCCGGCGCCTTCGCCCCCGGGGCACCCGGCCCCCAGCGCCGCCGGGTGCGCGCTCGTTCGGGGCTGGGACCCACGAGACAGCCCTTCGATCCCATGAGCCGCAGACGTGCTGCTCCTACGTGGCTTCCAACGTTACCGGCACTGCAGGAGGAAGCGTTAAAGAGGGCAACAAAAAGCACGAACACGCGCAGCTGCCAGGGCCGCCGCGGGCTCCGCGGGGGTGAGGCGGGGGCCGGGCGGAGAGGCGAGGGCGGGACGCTGCGGGGG